>NC_056751.1:702782244-703027244 GCF_019279795.1 Protopterus annectens | reverse complement strand
GATCCCTAGAATCCTGAAATAATCTCTGGTTAGAATCTGGGACTGATTAGAGGACGTCAGGAAGAGGTTCAGATACAACTCCACTTTTTCTTGAGTTAGGAATGCCTTTGCATGAATGAGTCCAGGAGGCAACCTAGAAACACAATCAATGTAAAAGGGAATGAGAGAGGATTTCAGGAAATTTATCAGAAATCCAAGGTCAAAAAAGAGATTTCTTCCCCATGTAAAGGACTATTGAGTCTTGGAAAAAGATTTTGCAAAGATACGCGTGTTGTCTAAGTTAGAAAATATGAGTATACAGTGCAGTCTGCAATGGCAGCCATCAGGGTTAGACATTTTGTAAACACCCTTGAAACAGTGACTAACACAGAGGGTAATGTAGAGAAGTGTTGAAGTAACCCAGACACAGAACATATTAGAAAAATATGAACTCTGTGGCAACAGGAATGTGATGATAAGCACCTTTCAGGTCCACAATTATTAGAAAATTCCTTTGAGGTATGACAAGTAGCAGTCCCTGCAAAGTCAGCATTTTGAACTCTGATACTTTCAAAATCATGCTGAGAAAGGACAAGTGGAGCATTGGTTTCCAGTAAGACTCCTTGTTTGGTTCACAAAAATCTTGAATTAAGCCTTTTCCTGCCTGATCTGGGGGTACTGGTTCTATGACCCCTCAGAAAGCAAATGAATGGATGAAGCATGGACGTTTGATTTGAAGGATGAAGGAGGATTGCCCAAAAAGAAAGCAGGCTATCCAACTGGCATTTGTAATCATCCTGAAGTAGTTTTAGAATATACTTGTCTTAAATAATCTGATGCCAAAGAGGAAAGTGGAGACCTAGGCTCTGGGAGAGATCTGAAGGGCTGGCATGGACAGACAGGAAGGAATGCTGTAGTAGTCAATTCTGAAGTAGTGAGTCATCCCTTTTTCCTCGAAGGTAGTCTCCTTTTTATTAGCTCTTTCCTGTCACTTTTTATTGAAATTCTGCTAGCCAGCAGAATGTAGATGTGGCTTGATTTGTTTTCTGAGCAACAAACTAGAGGTTTTTTAATATTTTGAGAAGAAGGGTTGAGCATTTTAGTGACTCCCTGAATTAATTTCCCTCTTTCCTCAGATTTATCTGGTTATTAGAAGGACCAAAAAAAACTCCTTTTCCATAGGAGAATTTAATATTTGAGATTTAACATATTCAGAAAATGTCTGATTACATACTCAAGCAAAACACCTTATCACTGTAGATGAAGCTACTTCCCTGGACAGAGTCAGCACAATCATAAACACTCTTAAAAATGTTCAGTTACTGTCAAAGAGAAGCATAAACAGAATTCAGCGAAGACCTAAATTCTGAAGATAACCTGTAGCAGAAATGTTCATCAGATTATTAAAACAAGCCAACATAAAAAAAACATAAAAAACAAAAAATGAGCCCAAATTCAGAATTCTGAAATCTAAAGTTCTGGAGAAATAAAACTATTTTCCTAAACTTGTGTTTCCATTCCTGTCTGAAGAAAAAGGATTAGCATTCAGCACATTTTTATTAGCAGTCGGACTAGAAATAGAAATAGCTACTGGGTCTGAAATGGAATGAGAAAACAAACATTTGTAAGACTGGGGAGCCGTACAAAATCTGTCTGCCTTTTTAATGGTTGAAGGTTGACTATCAGGCATATTGCTATCGTGGATATTACCACACTAATAAGGGATGTTTTAGTGTTGGTCTTAGATGTAAAACCAGATTGACAGGGGGTCATGAGATGCAAGATATGACTAGAACTCACTTATGTATATACTAACTTCTCAATACTTGCTTAAGAAAGACAAGTCAAGGATAATGTACAGGTTTTCCAAGTTGTTCAGATCAAGAGAGTTTCCTGAGAACAGGAGTGATCACTGCCTCTTTCAATGCAGCTGGAAAATCTTCCATTTTATTTCATAATCGAACAGCCTGATAAAAATCACTGATCTACAAATATGAGACAAGATGTCACTATAAACACAGAAATGAAACAATATCCATGATATTCCCATAGATCTGTAGGCAATTTGTGTACACGTGTATGTATGCAAATCCATGTATATTTGGTGTATTTCATTAAAATTAACTGTAGTAATCTCTTGGGAGACAGAGTGTTGAATCTCTGCAGCATTATCTGCAAAGGAAAGTGCAGCTTCTCCACAGAGGCTGAAAAAGTCTTATAAAAAATGGTAAAACAGTCTGGGCTGCACAATTTATCAAACATCTGTATAAGGTAAGCCAGATTACCTCTGGTAGAGATCTCAGTGGGCCAAAATACTGCTGTCTTATGAGCGACTGTCTTGAGGTATACTACATACTAGGTATCCAGTTTAAGTTTATCTTGGAGTAGGGCACGTTTCTTGCTGTTTGCTTTCCAGCCTTCACCGTTTTGGGTTGTCAGCATATGTGCTTTGGGATAACATTAGCACTCCAGTTACAGCCCTACTACAGACTGTGACTAAAAGAAGTTTATCTCATCAACACTGGTCCCCACAGGATGATGATTCATTGAGGGAAGAGTGCCTCCAGGGATGTTTCATATCCCTAAAACAGAACAGCTCAATATTAGGGGGCAATGCTGGGGCGATCCTCAGCTTGAAGGGGATCAAGTAGTTGTGCAATCAAGAAACCACTTCCAGTTTTTTTTTTTTTTGTTCGCCCTGCCTACTGACCATCCAGTGAGTGTCCCTTGTACATGTAGCAGAAATAATAACCCAAGCTAAAACTTTTCATGACTTGTAACACTTCTAGGGTAAGTTCTGTCACACCAATCCAGGCATTAAATTCACCCACTGTTAGCTATCTTGGGTTATACTGTGCTGATAAGGAAAGCTGAAGACGCTTGCAAAAATGTTCCTGAATGACTAAGTGGGTAGTAAACAGGGAAATCTGTAATCCTCTCCTGCACCAAGGATATACTGTGATATGATGGCGCACCCAGTATTAACTTGTCACCCCAAGCTGAGAATCATCATCTTCTTTTAGCTGCTCCCGTTAGGGGTCACCACAGCTGATCACCTGTTTCCATTTCTTCCTGTCCTCTGCATCTTGCTCTGTCACACCAACCACCTGCATGTCCTCTCTCACCACATCCATAAACCTTATCTTAGGCCTTCCTCTTTTCCTGTTACCTGGTAGCTTCATCCTTAGCATCTTTTTCCCAATATACTCCGCATCCCTTCTCAGCACATGTCCAAACCAACGTAATCTTGCCTCTCTGGCTTTGTCTCCAAACCTTCCAACCTGGGCTGACCCTCTAATATACTTATTCCTAATCCTGTCCACCCTCGTCACACCCAGTGCAAATCTTAACATCTTTAACTCTGCCACATCCAGCTCAAACTCCTGCCTTTTTGTCAATGCCACTGTCTCCAACCCATATAACATAGCTGGCCTCACTACCCTCTTGTAGACCTTCCCTTTCACTCTTACAGGTACTCTTCTCTCACAAATCACTCCTGACGCTCTTCTCCACCCACTCCATCCTGCCTGCACTGTCTTCTTCACCTCTCTTCCACACTCACCGTAACTCTGAACTATTGACCCCAAGTATTTAAACTCATCCACCTTCACCACCTCTACTCCTTGCATCCTCACCATTCCTCTATCCTCCCTCTCATTCACACACATATATTCTGCCTTAGTCCTGGTGACCTTCATTCCTCTTCTCTCTAGAGCATATCTCCATCTCTCCAGGGTCTCCTCCACCTGTTCCCTACTCTCACTACAGATCACAATGTCATCTGCAAACATCATAGTCCAGGGGGACTCCTGTCTGATCTCGTCTGTCAACCTGTCCATCACCATTGCAAATAAGAAAGGGCTCAGAGCTGATCCTTGATGTAACCCCACCTCCACCTTAAACGCATCTGTCACTCCCACCTCAGACCTCACTGCTGTCACACTACCCTCGTACATATCCTGTACCACTCTTACATACTTCTCTGACACTCCTGACTTCCTCATACAATACCACAACTCCTCTCTAGGCACCCTGTCATATGCTTTCTCCAAGTCTACAAAAACACAATGCAACTCCTTCTGACATTCTCTGTACTTCTCCATCAATACTCTCAGAGCAAACATCGCATCTGTAGTGCTCTTTCCTGGCATGAAACCATACTGCTGTTCACTAATCATCACATCCCTTCTTAACCTAGCTTCCACTACTCTTTCCCATAACTTCATGCTGTGACTGATCAATTTAATCCCTCTGTAATTACTACAGCTCTGCACATCACCCTTATTCTTAAAAATCGGTACCAAAACACTTTTTCTCCATTCCTCAGGCATCCTCTCACTTTCCAAGATTTCATTAAACAATCTGTTAAAAACTCCACTGCCATTTCACCTAAACACCTCCATGCTTCCACAGGTATGTCATCTGGTCCAACAGCCTTTCCATTCTTCATTCTCTTCATAGCTATCCTTACTTCCTCCTTGCTAATCCATTGTACTTCATGATTCACTATCCCTACATCATCCAACCTTCTCTCCCTCTCATTCTCTTCATTCATCAACCCCTCAAAATACTCTTTCGATCTGCTCAACACACTCTCCTCGCTTGTGAATATGTTTCCCTCATCATCCTTTATCATCTTTACCTGCTGCACATCTTTCCTAGCTCGGTCCCTCTGTCTAGCCAATCGGTACAGGTCCTTTTCTCCCTCCTTAGTGTCCAACCTTTCATACAACTCTTCATATGCCTTATCCTTAGCCTTCGCCACCTCTCTCTTTGCCATGCACCTCATCTCCTTATACTCCTGTCTACTTTCTTCATCTCTCTGACAAACCCACTTCTTCTTTGCCAACCTCTTTGCCTGTACACTCTTCTGTACTTCCTCATTCCACCACCATGTTTCCTTGTTGTCCTTCCTCTGTCCTGATGTGATACCAAGCACCTTTCTAGCCATCTCCCTTACTAGCTTTGCTGTAGTTACCCAGCTATTTGGTAACTCTTCACTGCCATCCAGTGCCTGTCTTAACTCATCCCTGAACGCCACCTCACAATTACCCTTTTTCAATTTCCACCATTTGATCCTTGGTGCTGCCCTCACACTCCTCCTCCTCTTCTTGATCACCAACATCATCCTACAAACCACCATCCTATGCTGCCTAACTATACTTTCTCTGGCCACCACTTTACAGTCTCCAATATCCTTCAAACCGGCCCTCCTACATAAGATATAATCCACCTGTGTGCATCTTCCTCCACTCTTGTATGTCACCCTATGCTCCTCCCTCTTGTTAAAATACGTATTCACCACAGCCATATCCATCCTTTTCACAAAATCCACTACCATCTGACCTTCTGCATTCCTTTGTTTAACACCATACCTACCCATCACTTCCTCATCCCCACTGTTCCCTTCACCAACATGCCCATTTAAATCTGCTCCAATCACCACTGTCTCACCTTTGGGTACAGTCATCACCACTTCATCCAATTCACTCCAAAATTTTTCTTTCTCATCCATTGCACACCCAACTTGTGGAGCATATGCACTAACAACATTAATCATTACAGCATCAATTTCCAGCTTCATAAACACCCCAAGCTGAGAATAAAAGGAAATAACCAATTCCTGTAATCACTACCCTGCCAAGGGCTCCAAATAAGACTGAGACCTGGCAGGGTTGATTAGGTCACCATGGCAAACACTAGCAGATTTTAGATGGGGGTGCTAATGGTGATACAGTTCCCCAATCAGAGCTTGTGTTGAGAAGTAAGTAGCCAAGAAATGTGAAAGCAGTGAAATGTGGCCATTATGACAATTAGTAGGTAAATAACTGAGCCACTTACAATTCGTATATCAACAGAAGAAATACAGAATGAAGACTGCACCTCCAAGTTGTAACAATGACAATCTTACAGTGTTTTTTGTTATATCTAGTAAAATATACATTCATTTGATGTGACTCCCAAATACCATGTGTATCCATGATGACTTGATTCTTGAGAAAAACAAACTGCTCATTATTGATATAATACAGTAACATTGTTTATTTTCATATTTCTCTATATTTATTGCTTTTTTACAAGTATGCCTGAGTCTGTGATTCAACTAATACATGTTATTTATTAATTTATTAATATGAAAATACTTCAAAGGAAAATAAATGTTTATTTATACATCAAAATCAAAATGCTGGCTCAGATAATAACATACTGTGGGTCTTTGACTTCTTTTTTTTGTTCGTTCTGCCTACTGACCATCAGACCATCTCTTGTTCTTTTAACTCACTCATTCCCTTCACTGGGTAAGAGCCAACAGAGAGGGGGTAGTTTGAAACTTTTTCTTGTCCCTAACCTCACACACCCATTGAGGCATGCAGTGGGCTGTCAGTGCAGGATGCCCCCTCACTTCTATAAGAGGCACTTCCTTCCAAGTAGACATGCCCCTCACACCATGAGTTGCTCTCATTGGTCTCCACCAGGGAGATTGCACCATCCTGCATGCCGCTGAGTGCATGCATGCGCACACTTCACTCCTCCCGCTATCTGCCTGGCTCCACCATTCTGAGGCTGTTAACTGAACCCCAGTTGCCCAGGTCTCATTTACCACAGAAACATCTGTGCCACTTTCCAGTTTAAAGCTACAGTAAACAGTTTATCATACATAAGATGATCAGACTGCACTGGATGTCTGCAACTCACAAACTTCAGACCCGGGACTGAGTGCTGTAAGTCATGCATCACTGGGCACAGCATGATAACAGTGCGGAAGAATGTATTTGAATGGCACCAAAATATTCATCATGGACAAGGCCAATGGCTTACAGTTACTAAAATAACAAAATTCCATTTTCATTAGCTGAAATTCTGGAAGTTATATAGGTGATAGTTACTGTAGTTTCCAGTCAACACAATGAATCTACTACAAGTTTTGAGATTTGTGTAAGAAGATAAAAGCAATTTTTAAGTGCATTAATGCAGATTAAAAACAAATATTAAATACAGAGCAATGAATAAAGGAAACTGGTGGAGGAAATTCAAATTTGGTTGCGCAAGCAGACTAATCTACAATGCCAAATTTTGTGAACTCCCTTGTTTTACCAGTACTTATCACAGATTATACCATTTTCTATGGAAAGTTAAAAATAGTACCCTTGAGCACGAATTCACAAAAACAAGACACTGCAAGAATCAACAACAGTCTAAATTCATTTGCAACAGGACATCTGACGGACTAAAACATGATTAAAGTCATTTATCCACTAACAGAAATGGGTAAATGACAGACCTGCAACACTGATGCTCACTTTGCAAAAAAAAAGCAAATATACATGTGTGTGTGTGTGTGTGTGTGTGTGTGTGTGTGTGTGTGTGTGTGTGTGTGTGTGTGTGTGTGTGTGTGTGTGTGTGTGTGTGTGTCACTTTGGTCAAATCCATATTCATTATACTGAAGTAAGTACTTTTTTAAGCAACTCTCAGAACATTTATGGTTTACTTTGGTCAGACAATGCATACAAGCATCATCTCTAACAATGCCTGCAACACATATTTATAAATAACTTGATCAGTGATACTTTAACAATAAACAGTTTTTACATCTGTCAATGGGCAACTGTTTGAAAGTATCAATATAGCTGCAGGCAGCAGAATTTTTGTAAAACACCTTTATTGAATTCTCACCTGTGACAGACAAATTTACATATGCCCTCCCATTATTTTTTGTGACTTGCTTATCTAATCTCTCTTCCCAATCTTTCCTGACTTCCCCGAATGATTCCTGTAGTCATCATGTAATATCTTATATGCCCTACAAATTATCTCTTTTTTAACATCACGTTCTCTTCTAGACTTAACTTAAAACTTAACCAGAGCAGGTCTTTCACTTAGGACCCCCCTATTCTTTTCTCTGTGTCTGTACTCTATCAATCCCTGATAGGGTAGGCAAACTCTAGCCTGCAGGCCAAATGTCTTCTTGGCCTCTTCACATTCTATTACCTTTCCCTTTCTAATTATTTGTTCCTAATACCATGATTCCTTTGCCAGCTTCGTCTAGCAAATTCCAACCCTCTCATGCCTTTTCTTTGCAGCCCTAAATGCATAATCCCTATTGGCATAATTTATTTTCTACATTCCTGTGTTGTCTTAGTATAATTTCTGCTACTGGATCTGTGTCCAAAATATCACTCTTTCCTTATTTCTTGATATACCCTCCTCTGTCTGGCTGTGTTTGGCCAGTGTATTTTTCAAGTCCAGGTTTCTAATCACACCGTAATGTTCTTTGATGTGATCAGAAAGCTTCCTGGAAGCTTTGCCCACATAGAAATGGGAGCAGACTATGCAGTGAGCAGCGTATACTATGTGGTTAGAGTTAGAGTCAAAGTATTTATGAAAGGAGACTGACTTGACTATGAGGAAGCTTAAAGGAGGGCTCTGTGTCGATGTATTGGCAAGGAACACATTTGTTGCAGGGGTGCATGCCAGTGACTAGGGGACGGGGTGTGGTTTTGAAGCAGGCGCCCAATGTCTTGGTTTTCTTATAGCAAAAGAGTGGGACATCCCCTAGCACTGCGGCAAGGTCCCTGCTGCTGGCCATAATGCCCCAATTTTTTGTGAGAATGTCCCTGATGGGTTACAAGTCATGGCTAATGGGGAGTGGGAAACTGAGGGCTTTGTTGTCTGAGTCCACTAATGGAGGTTGCTGGGGGAGGGGGGATGTTCAGACTAGACTAGAGGATGGGTCTTAACTTGCTGTTGTATTTGTTGTGGAATTCAGCTAGGGCCTGGAGAACCAGTGGCTTGGGATAATTCCTGTCTATAAACAGCTTGACCAGGAAATCACTTTTGTGGAGGAAATCTGTCCTCGCTGATGATGTGAGCTGAATAAGCTACCCTCACACCACACTGACTTTCATGAATTTTGAGTGCTGGCTGGTGTAATCCAGATAGTTGTTACAGAAGGTGCTCTTCCTGAACAGGTTGGATTGAAAAGCTGGTGTGGAGAGGGTCTAAGGTGATCTCCAAATCTAGGAATTGGACTGTGGGTCCGATGTTGGAGATGGTAAATGACAGGAAGCTGCAGCTTTCGGAGATGGCCTGGAGAAAGTCATTGAGTTCTGACCTAGTGCCTTACCAGATGAAAAAGATATTGCCAATGTATCTTTTGTTGAGTCTGGTAAGGTGAAAACCAGGGAGGTGGATTAGGGATTGTTGTTCCTATGTGCTGAGTACCAGGTTTAAGTACCCTGGGGCCATCTTTGACCCCATGGTGACACCTCTTTGTTGATAGTAAATTTTGACATTGAGGGTAAAGCAGTTGCTTGTGAGAACAGTTTCAGAGAGGGCACACAGAGAATGGATTCTAACCGAGTCTAGAGAGCTGTATTGGGTGAGATACTGATGTGTGAGGGCTAGGCCCTATGAGTGGGGGATGCTGGTGTACAGAGTTTTTGTATTAAGGGTTACTAGAAGCTGGTTAGCTGAGGAAATGGAATAATCATGGAGCTGCTGGTGAAAGGCACTGGAATCCCTGAGGTAGAAGGGGGTTACCTGCACAATGGGATTGAGAACAGCATCAATGAATTCAGAGATTTGATCTATTTTGGTCCTTTTGCTGGACACTATGGTCCTAAACCAGGGATTGGTGGTGTTCTTGTGCATCTTGGGGATGCCAAAAAGAATGGCAAGGCTAGGCTGGGGGATGGACAGGAAGTCAAATTCCACAGATGTGATGCATTTATTGCAAAGCAGGCTAAATAACATTTCATTTACTTGGCTAAAAATCTTTTCAACCTGTTCAGTAGAAATACAACAATAAAAAGCATTGTTAGTCAAACCAGCGTCAGTACATTTAATACATTTAGATTTGTCCATAACAACTGTCCCTGTGCCCTTGTCAGCCTTCATAATGCAGATGGAACAGTCTTGGTTCAACTCCTGGGGGGCCATGACTTCAGTATTGGTGAGGTTGAACCGTTTGTTGGGACTTTTGTTCAGTAGTAAAGTCTTTATGTCCCTTTCACACCCTGTGAGGAAGGTGCCCAGCATTCAGTGTAGCCCAGGGTTGTACACACTTTTTCTCCTCCAGGTATGTTCAGTTGTTGGCCTGGAGGAAACCTCATGAAGCAAGTACCTTACTTTTAATTTTCTAAGGTAGAATCTGAGGTCCAGCAAGGTGTTAGAAAGTTCAGCTCTTTGTGCTGGAATGAAGGTGAGCCCTTTCTTGAAAACATTCAAGTGGCTGTCTGAAAGGATTTAGTGGAGAGGTTAAAATAGTGCATTCCATGGCTTGTGTGGGGCAAGGAAGGTCCTGGTTGATGGTCAATCCATGTTCTGTCCTCTGCCCCTGCCTCTCCTTCTGGGACAACCCCTGGGGTAACCTCTCTCATTGTATATGGTCTGGATCACCAGAGATAGTTTATGGATCCAGTGTGTATTATTCCTGGGGATAAAAAAGGCCTGTTGCTAGTGTTGGTGTTGTTGCTGGGCCTCTGGGAAGCTTCTATATGAACTAGGACCAGCTTATTTGGGCTAGTTGTGGTAGGATGGATGCTCTGCTGCAAGGGAGGTGGTGGGTTCTCTTGGTTCTCTTCCAACATGTGGGAGTGATGGGTGGCCCTGTCCCTCTGGGCCAGTGCAGGTCTAGTGAAGTTCATTCTCCTGTGGTGGCCAGTGCAGTACACTGATTGCTCTTGGTATTGTTGGAGGTCCCTGTCAAGCTTTTTCCCTTTTTGCTGAATCAGGGTAGCTACATGTCTGCTGAGTTTGGTGGAGATCCTGTCCCATAGGTGTTTCCACTCCACAAAAGATGGGTACTGCAGGATTAATGAGTGCAGATTGGTGATTTCCTGCCCATTGGAATTCAGCTTCCCTTTGTTGGCCTCTAAGAGCACTTGGAGGACTTTAATGCATGCATCACTGTAAATCCTAACTTAGTCCTTGTAGACGTGGGACTCAGGGTTAATGCCATTAGGAAAACCACACCATCTGAGCCTCAGTGGGACTATGCTACTGTGCACACATCGTGTGAGACAAAAAATGTCCAATTCCACATTCCTATAGAGGATGAAGAGTTTCTGCATTCTGAAGACCAGAGCTCTGCAGTCCATTAGAGCTGCCTCCCTGTGAGGAGGGAGGTGGGAGACTGAAGGAGACCCATCTGTTCCTTTCCATATTTAAAAAGGGGTTGACAATTATTCTGTTGAAGAAAAAAGCTTGTGGGTCCACTTGCATGGAGGAGTGTGTTGGCCACTATGTCCATTGTTCATCCCATCCATGGGACAAGTGCCTCTGGGTGGCCCACTGTTATTTATATTCTGGGGCAGGTCTTGAGTCCTGGCTGCTGTGTCCATGGGGGACTGAAAGGTGCTGAGGAGGTCCTGTGGTATGCAGTCAAAGAGGCTTTGGCTGGCATGGCTTGGGTCCGTTGGGAAGAGCTCTGCTATAGTTTTGTCTGATCATAACTAAATCCAAACATAACTGAAAACAAGGTATTGTAGGAAACACAATAAATGCAATAACAGCCTGATACAGAACTAGGACTTTGAGACAAAGGTGAGACATAGAACTTCTTCAGAAAAAAATGAATGGAATGTTTATTATTGACATTCATTTGAAAATTTATGGCAAAAATTTTACAGAGACCAAGTATATGGCAGCCATCTGGGATACAGAGTAAATTGATATGCTAATAAGGTGTAACTTAGTTAATGGATTTAGGAAGAGCCAGTGAGGACAGTGAAGCAGCAAAAGGCAACCAATGGGATAAAAAGAAAGTGACCAATGGGAGTAGGTGCTGTAATTGTAATGAGGAAGAGATGAGCAACTAATGGGAATTTGTAGAAGGAGCCTGCCAGAAAAACGGGGAGATGGGTGTTGTGGTTGAACAGATGTATGGCATAATAAGGGGGTGTTATCTAAACCAACTGAGTGCACATTTGATATTGAGACTTTTGTTAAGACCTGATTTAATGTCTGCACCAAGGAGAAGTTGCCATTTTAACTACTTCCCTTTGAACAGGGTTTCTCTGTCTCTGATGAAGAGTTACACTTGCTCATGTACCAGGAATTTGAATAGCTGGAAGCTTATGCAAGTCTGGATGTGTTTGGCCAGTGCATTTTTGAAGCCCAGGTTTCTGGTTGCACCATGATATTCCTTGATGCAATCAGAAAGCTTCCTGGAAGTTTTGCACACATAGAAATTGGAGCAGAGTGTGCAGTGGGCAGCGTATACTATGTGGTCAGAGTTACAAAGTATTTATGAAAGGAGACTTTGACTTGACTACAGGAAAACTTAAAGGAGGGCTCTGTGTGGATGTATTGGCAGGTAATGTAATTTTTGCAGGGGTGCAGGCCAGTGACTAGGGGAGGGGATATGGATTCAAAGCAGGCAACCAAGGTCCTGGTTTTCTTATAGCAAAAGAGCAGGGTGTCCCCCAGTACTGGGGCAAGGTCTTTGTTGCTGGCTATAATGCCCCAATTTTTCATGAGACTGTCTCTGTTGAGTTGCATGTCACAGCTAATGGGGAACGGGAAATTGAGGGCTTTGTTGCCTCAGTCCACTGTGGAGGTTGCTACGGGAGGGGGGGTGTTTAGACCAGACTTGAGGATGGGTCTGAACCTGTTGTTGCGTTTGTTGCAGACTTCGGCTAGGGCCTAGTAGACCAGTGGCTTAGGATAATTCCTGTCTATAAACAGCTTGGCCAGGAAATCACTTTCATGGAGGAAATCTGTGTCCTCTATTCTATTAATGTTGTGAAATGTTTCACTCCCCTGCACAAAACCACAGTGATCCATTACTATAAAGTTTGGGAACACCTCTGCCATTCTTTTAGCCATTATAGACTAACACTTTATAAACATCTTTTAAAACTGAAATGGGCCTATATGAGACTGGATCTGATGGGTCCTTACTGTATTTAGGTATTACAGCTACCACAGCTTTCTTCCAAGATGTTAGTGCTTCCCTTCTTTTAAAAATACTGTCCTAATCTTTATCACTTTCTTCCCTCCTAATTTCCAAACTTCCACTGGAATACCATCTATTCATGGAGACTTTACTGCAGATTAGTTATACGTCATCATTTATATCTTATCTCCTATCTTAACTATTAATTGTTGAGCGTCAGCTACCTCTAACATTGGCATATTTAAGTCTCTCACAAATGCTTCCATGTGTGCTTTTTCTTGATTCACCCATTTCTCTGCTTTATACACATTTTCATAAAACTTCTGAAAGATCTCTATTAGGTACCCAGGATATCTAGTTATTTATCTGGGTCTATATCACGTTGTCAAACTCTTAAAAGTTCGAACATCATATGGTTGACACCATATGATTGAACTTTTA
Organism: Protopterus annectens; assembly: GCF_019279795.1. Lineage (NCBI taxonomy): Eukaryota > Metazoa > Chordata > Ceratodontiformes > Protopteridae > Protopterus > Protopterus annectens. Next base: position 703,013,926 of record NC_056751.1, on the reverse strand, counting down.
AAAGTTCGAACATTTCAATGGAGATCTCCATACAGTGTGGAATGGGAAGATTTCCCTTTTCTGCACTGTAGTGCAATCTTGGAGTTGGTATATTTAAAAAGGGGGGGTGTGGGGGGTGCAGGGTAGCTTGCTCCTCGCTTAAACTGTTCAGGTAGGTTTTTTCTTTGGTTTATTTTTTTTTATTACATTTTCGAACTTTTAAAAGTTCGATCATATGGTGTCAACCATATGATGTTCAAACTTTTAAACGTTTGATTATGTAATATAGACGCATTTATCCTTTTACAGGCTCCCTAAATTTAGCAACAAACCTTTCTACTTTCTGTTGCCTGTGTTGTACTAAAAGCTTTTGTGCTCTGGAGTTATCAGAAAACAGTTGCTTAAAAGCAGTCTTTCTAAACTCATGCATATTATCCATGTACGCCCTTATTTTCTCTTTAGCCCTCTGCAATTGTACCTCTTCCTGTTCTGCGAGACTCCCCTTATTCTGTAATATTTTAACCTTTGCCATACCCTCTAATTAATTCTTGTTCCTTCCTAATTATATCCTTCTTTCTCTTATTTGTACCCTATGTTTTAAATTCCACTTTCATTTTATGCCACTCACTAGCTATAACTTCAGGAGTGCTTCCATCTTTTCTAATAATTCCCAAATAGTTTGCACTACCTATTCCTTAAATTCCTGTCTTTTTAATATGTAAGTGGGGAAGTGCCAGTGTCTCCTTTTGTTTCATTATGCTGCATTGTTATCTTAGTAATTATTGGTGCATGATCTGAAACAGTTATTGGATGTGTGTCAAAGTTCTCAATTAAATGCATGTGTTCCTGTGATGTCTAATTTCTAGCTAGTCTAGCCCAGCTATTGTGCCTTAGGAAATAATCTGTAAATTCTCTCAGAGTTCCTACTACTGAAGTCATGTCTCCTGTACCAAACATCTTGATAAATTTCTTCATAAATCTATTCTCTTGAGAGGTGCAGTTGTGAACAGACGCTACAGAAAATACCCTAGACAAAAAACTGTTAAAGGGCCCAGTAAAGTAATTTTCTATAGAAACAGCTCCAGGCAGTTCAAAAAAATTTAAGGCACCATCTGTTACAGTTCAACCATAATAAAATAAACTTCAGTCATTGGCAGACTAAAATATAATTTAGTAAAAGAAATGTCACACACCGTATGGGAGACAGAACTCAGGAAGTCATGTCTCCCTGAACAAAAGAATCCATGCAAATGAGGTTGATTTACAATACATAAGCAGAAAGACACCTGTGTAGGTGCCGTGGTGATGTAAGAAATGTACAGGGATAGAAACTGTGTTCTTGAACTGTAAATTTTAAACAGGTGCTGTAAAAGCCCAAAAAAGGGTGGATATGGCATTGCAGGCATGCAAATGGCCCAAACTATGGCCAGTGAGTCCAGAGAACAATGCAAATCATTAAAAAAATATTATTTTTTAAATACATATATTACATTTGTGCTGTGAGTGCAAACATGCCATTATGGCAAAAAAAATAAAAAATGAGAAAAATGAAAATGAGACATTTTCTAAAATATTGCATTATAGTGCGCAGCATGCAGAGTCATGCAATGGCAGGTGTCAGTGGTTACTAAGGATGCAGGCCCTGGATTAGTGAGGTATCAAGGGTATACTCAGGCATATGTAAATGAGCTAGGGTCACTGAACAGCAAAAAGGGCCACCATGTCTGCAGGTACAATCTGTGGTAGGGTAGAACCATGTAGGTAGTAGTAGACAAGGTAGCTGACATCAAAAGGGGGTGTGTCATTCTGTATTTAAACAGATTGGAGCTTACCGGCGCCTGTTTGAGCTCAGCTAAGCACAGCTAAGCAGGGGGAGGTGTCTGATGTTTCTAAGCTCTGCTTAGCCCTGTGGCCTGTGTTTTAGTTGGTTAAAGAAAAGCTAAGCATGCCTATGCAAAGGGGAGGGTCCAAACTGCTGAGCATTGTTTACACTAGCGCCGAGGGTTTGCGCAGAGTGGCACACTGCTTAGAAGTAAAAGAAATAGGAAAAAAAAAGAAAATAGCCTAGGAAAGCCAATCAGGTAGAAATGACTGATAAGCCCTGTTCAACAGACACTGGCCCATTCAAACCCCCAATGCTATACCTATCAGGTGGAATGCAGCATAATTAGAAGTTATGTACCTACCATAACGTTCCATGTTAGTTGTCTTCTCTCGCCTTCTTTCTTGCTGGATGGGTTCGGAGCCGATCCTCGGCTCCGACTCGGCACTTGCTTTAGCTCGAGAACTCCTTTTACCAGCTCGAGGCAACCCTATATCCCATGATGCAAGGCGGAACTACCTCAGATCTCGTTTGGCAGCTAACTGACCCTGCTAAAGACTTACCCTAACATAATTAGGAACCATGGTTCCTAAAAGAAGTCCTCATAACAACGCTCCAGAGGAAGCAATCTAATAGGAACTCTCCAAGATCTGTCCAGGCCAGGGGAAGGAGGAGAAAGAAGGCGAGAAGACAACTAACATGGAACGTTATGGTAGGTACATAACTTCTAAATGTTAAGTTGTCAATCTCGCCTATTCTGCTGGATGGGACCCCTAGCACCTGTATCCCGGGTGGCTCAATGGAACAGACTCTTGAGAACTGTGGAACCAAAACTGGCCCTATCTCTGGAGGCCAAATCCAACTTGTAATGAGACACAAAGGTATGAGGCGTGGCCCAAGTAGCTGCTGCACAAATAGTGTCAATGGGAAGTCTATCCTGAAAGGCTACAGATGTGGATAGACTCCTGGTCGAATGTGCTTTTGGCTTAGAAGATAGTTGTTTGCCCCTTAGAGAGTACACATAGGAAATGGTGGAAGTCAACCATCTAGATAAGGTCACTTTAGATACTGGAAGACCTAACCTGTTTTCTGCATAGGAGACAAACAATTGGTCTGATTTTCTAATTTGTTTAGTCCTATGTAAGTAGTACCTGAGCTGACGATGAACATCCAAAAATGCAGCTTCTGTTCAGCTCTGTCAGAATAGTTAGGAAAGAAAACTGGTAGATCAATAGATTGGTTAATATTGGTTTGAGATACAACCTTGGGAAGAAAAACCCTATCCTTATGAAACACCAGATAAGGTGAACGAATACAGAGGGCCTGAATCTCAGAAACTCTTCTTGCAGAAGTAACAGCCAGCAAAAATATAGTTTTCCGTCAATAACTTTAAAGAACACATAGCAGACGGTTCGAAGGAGGTAGAATTAGGGATGCCAACATTAAGTTTAGATCCCATTATGGAGGAGGATGTTTCACAGGCGGTTTTAGGAGAAAACTCCTCTTAAAAAGGGCATGCATAACCTATGAGACATGATGTTATTGTCATGCAAGCCAACATGATACTTGGAAATAGCAGCCAGTTGTACTTTGACTGTAGATGACGAAGATCCCGAATGAAAAACCTCCGCCAGGAAATCCAAAACAGAATGTACAGGAGCGTAAAAGGATCAATATTTAGCATAAACAGTTCTAGTGAAGAAGACACTAAAATGTCTCTGACTGAGTCAAGGAAGTGGAGCAACCAAGCAGTGAGGTTGAGAGAATGAATGACTGGTGGATCAAAAGATCCAGAACTGGGTCCAGATGGAAGGTGATGATGTAGAGACGGAAACCAAATTTGTCGAGGCCAATATGGAGCAATGAGGATCAATTTGGCTCTCAAAACGGTGGCTTTCTGAATGACTTGTGGAATCAATGGAAAGGAGGAAAAGCATAAAGAAGTCCCCGAGGCCAATCCTGGGTTAGAGAGTCTCTCAAGGGTTGGCCTGGAAGAGGAAATAGTGTGAAGTAATCTGTCTGATCCACTACAGATTGATTGAGAGACCACAGGCATCAGAATAGATCTGCTTAGCCTGTCCGCCAATATCAGAAACCGCTGAGAAGAGATCGCCCATTGCCAAAGTCTGAGAGCTGATAGGACCTGGTTCCGCCTGTTTGTTGATGTACCAGACCACGGACATGTTGTCTGTACTGCAATAGTCCCTGTGGGAAGAAAGTCGCCGAGGGCTTGCAACGCAGCACTGCTCTCATCTCCAGGACATTTATGTGCAGGTGGTATACCATCCTGATAATGCCCCCACCCGATCAGAGAGGCATCCGTGGTGACTGTGGCAACTGGAGGAGGGGGAACAAAGGGTCGCCCCTGATGAAGAAGAGGGGAAGATATCCACCATCAGATGAGCCCTGCAAGACTGTGTCACTAAGATCTCGGTTCATGGGCAGATGGTGGTATGACCACCGCGTGAATAACATCCACTGCAGGAGACGATATGGAAGCGAGCCAATGGAAGAAGAACAATGGCTGCAGCCATTAGGCCTAGAACTTTCAAGACAAACCTGGCTTTGATCTTGTTGCTTTGTAACAGAAGCTGAACAAATTTCTGGATGTCCAGAATCCTTTGATCTGTTAGCCTGGCTAACATTTTGACGGTATTTAACTCTGCGCCTATAAAGGTGATAGATTGGCAAGGCAGCAGAGAGATTTTAGACTCTGCAAAGCTGTAGGGTGTAGTCTCTGGACCAAGAAGCTGATGCTTGAGGTGGCGGAGAGGAGCCAGTCGTCCAAATAAGGAAACACCTGAATCCTCGACGCCTCAGATGAGCTGTGACCACTGCCATGCATTTGGTGAACACTCTGGGGCTGAAGTGAGGCCAAAGGGCAGTGCTCTGAATTGGTAATGACTGGCTCCCAGAAACCTTCTGGAGCATCTGTGAATCTTTATGATAGTACGCATCTTGAAGGTCTATAGAGCACATCCAGTTGTCCTTGCCCAGAAAGGGCAGAATGGATTGCAGCATGACCATCCGAATCTTGCCTTCTGACAGACTTGTTTAGTCTGCTTAGGTCTAGTATCGTTTGGGGACCAAAAGAATCTATCCTACTTGGTCTGCCGGCACTGTTTGATGGCTCTTTTTCCAGGAGTTTTGAAACTTCCTGTCTTACAACCTTTGACTGGGTGAGATGTCTGTAAGGGATTGTAGAGGTATGGAAACCTTATTTTGTAACCTCGGATATGATCGACTGTACCCACTCTCTTGTGATAGGGATTGCCAGGCTACTGGTCCAAGGGTGGACAGTCGGGCAACACCTCAGGGATGCTGAAGGGCTTCTTCAGGAAGAGACCCTGTTGCACTAGTTCTGAGGACCCCGCCTCTAGGGCGCTGGCTATTATTGTTACCCCTCTGCCTCTGGGGTAAACTGACCACGGTGTCCGTGTAGCCTGACCCTTGGGATATGGTCCACAGCCGCATCCAGGCTTGGCGCCTAAGAGCAACACCTGTGCCTGCATAAGATATGAGCCGCATGGAGGAGTTAGATATAGAATTCAGGATAGCAAGCTGAGAGGCAATCTTTCCTGAGCCCCAGCAGCCGAAGGATCCTGACTACTTCTCCCAGTTCCGAGAATATCTCTCTGAAGCCCGGTGAAGTGACAAAGGTAGCAAAGGTCGCTGAAGAAAACATCCGCTTCCATACCTGTCCATGGTCCTAGAATCCTTATTAGGAGGATGGACAGGTACTGAAGGATCCGCCAGTTCCTTCTAGTGGCCGCCGCTACCACCATAGCATCCACAGAGACACCTTTGGACAGGAACTGTTTGTCCATGAACTTGGATGGTCTCCTGGGGACAGGTTCCACAGAAGGCGGAGACACCCAGGAGGTGGAGGGTATCCAAACCTCTGTTTGAGGAGCTCAAGGATGTCTGAAAATGAGACATCCTCAGAGGGGAACCCTCCCACTCATCTAAGTCGGGTATCAGAGAAGAGTAGACTCAGGGGAGTCTGTGTGTTTCTTCGCCCGTCCTTCGGGGGGTTCCCCTGCAGGGTCAGGAGAAAAGAGGAGGAAATTCCCAGTGGGGAAACCTGGGGTGATGGATCCCTGGGCCTGAGAGCAAGAGGCTGGCAAGAGGCATCTGCAGGCACTGATGAGGGAGGAGCTAGAGGGATAGACCGCTGACCAGGCTCAGAGGCCAGGACAAAGAAACAGGAATGGTCGGCTCCAAGGAGAGAGAAGGCGAGGGAGAGAGGAGGAGAGCGGGTCAGGGTCGGGTCCCATGCCACTAGCCTCCTCGGAGCGACAGGGGAACCCGACGACACCGATCCCTCCAAGGAAGGTCTCAAGGAGGTCTGTTGAGACGGGCTATGGAGCATTTGGCCAGTGCCTGAGATTTCAACAGCCTGCTTACCACCCTCTCCAAATCGTGGTCAGACAGCCTGGAAGATCTCAAGATCGGTGAATACTTAGTATCAAGGGGGACTGGATTCTTTACGGTCGGAGCCATCGGAGCCAAGTCCCACCAACCCACTACTTTAACAGAAGAAGAAGTCGACCAGCAGCCGAGCAGATATTGCTCCGATGGAGCCGGAGCCACCGGAGGAGGCTTGGACACTGTAGCCTGAGGCCCCGGCTTAGGAGGAGAACCTCAAAGGCATGACACAACGCACAGGAGTCCTGCAGGTGCAAAGGCCCCAGGCAATACACAAGAAGTGTGACCGCCTGTCAGGGACATTTTCTGACAGCACTGGTCACATTCTTGAAGCCTGAGACCTTGCCTTCCCTAGACATACTAAAAGGATAGACACAAACAGTCCCCACAAACACACAACTTAATCCCTACACAGACACACAGGAAGGGAATAACTTGGGGAACTAGGCCTGACTAAAACTTTAAACTGAAAAACTATTTTAAAAGTTTAAAAGGAAGGGAATAGGGTGGGCTGTAACTAAGTACAGGCTAATCTAACACTAAAGGGAAAAAATAAACCCCTAACTAAACTTTTTCTTCTTTAACAAGAAAAACTTACCTCAGTTGGCAAAGAGGACCTCTTTCGCTAAGTGGCAAAATCCAGCAAGAATGAAGGCGAGATTGACAACTTAACATTGAGCCAATCACACAGGCTGCATCTGCAGCACACCACTATAAAGTATGCATACACCGTACAATCTGATTTTCCCACATACTCTGTACCATTGGAGTACGCACTTGTGAATTTTAACTGACAAAATAATAGGGGCTGCTGTTGCTTTGCTACATCTGTATGTGCTAGAGGCTGAAGTCAGTGCTGATGCTGATGCTGATGCTGACAATAGGCCTAGACTGAGAAGGAGAAGAGTGCTTAGGCCCAGGTAACCTACCAGGAGTTACATGAGCTGGAGATTGTAGAGGGCTACAGGATGGACAGCACATACTACAAAAACTCACCGAGCTCTGCTGCCCTCAGCTCAGACTCAGAGACAACAGGGGGGAACCCATCCCAGTGGAAACAAAGGTATATGTAGCCCTTAGAATACTAGCTAAAGGCACTTTTCAAAAAACAACTGGGGACATGATGGGGGTCTCACAGGCATCTGCATCCAGGGTACTCCACCAGTTCCTTAATGCCATGCAAACACATGCCAGTGAGGACATTTATTTACCCTGCACCCCTGAGGAAAGGGTCAGCAATATGTGTCTCTTCCACCATGTAGCACACTACTCTGAGGTACCGGGTGCCGTAGACTGTACTCATGTGCACATCAAAGCACCACCTGGTGAACAGGGAAGGGTCTACATCAACCGCAATGAGTAGCAGTCCATCAACTGCCAGGTCATGTGCATTACCCAGGGCATTATCATGAATGTGTGTGCCGGCAGCCCTGGCAGATATCATGAATCCCACATTTGGCATGCCTCACATCTATACCAGATGTTTGCCAGGGGGGCATCCCTTACAGCCATCTACTGGGGGATGCTGGCTACGTACTGGAACCATGGATGATGACACCCATCAGAAATGCAGACACATGTACTGAAAAATGCCATAATGAGGCACACGCACCAACTAGAAACATCATAGAGCAAGTGTTTGGGATGCTCAAGTCACTGTTCCACTGCCTCGATATATCTGGTGGAGCCTTGCAGTACTCTCCAGCCACATGTGCACACATGTTCATAGTATGTGCCATGCTACACAATATGATCCTGTGGAAACAGCTGCAGCAGGAACATCACTGAGAAGGGACATATAGCCCCCCACCAGTGCCATGATCCCCACAGCCACAGGGGGACTAGGAAGAGGAACCCCCTGAGCCTGCCCCTGTAGGAAGATGTAGACATTGCCAGTATGCCCTGGCCTTGGCAAAAAGGCAATGCATAGCACATGCACTGACAATCTAGGATCCTAGGGACTGACACCTCACTCCAACTCACATACATAGTAAAAAGGATGCCAGCCACAGCACACAACCTGTAACTTACCATGTATTGGGTGTGTACTGCATGCATCAGACAGAGACAGCCTTGAAGCACTGTTATCTCAACTGCTTCAGGCACAAGGTAAGTCACTCTTCTGTACAACAAATGAATGGGATAGCAGGCTGTGGTAGCATATGTATGGACCTGCCACATGTATGCAAGGGAATAGAGTGGGATACCAGGATAGCTGCAGACAACTGACAGCTGTGTGAGACAACAGGAACTCTCTGTCCAATACTGACTGATCCATTATATGCTCCGTGGAGCATGTGATAAGTACGTAGCACAACAATACATACAACTAGATAGGATGGGGTTACAGTCTCAAAACTGGCAACTCTGTGAGCATGTGTGTGTGTGTGCATGCGTAACAGTTATACCATTTTAAGGGCCTGTTCAAATTTGTTAACCTCCCAAGTGGCAACCTTTACAGCACCAGCAGATGTCATCCACTTGAATAGTAGTATCCAACACTACAAAAACATATAAGCTCCGTGGCGCATGTGATATGTATGTAGAGCTACAGCATGTACAACTAGACAGGTAGGAGTTCCACTGTCAACAAAGGCGGTTCGTGAGTGAGTGAGTGTGTGTGTGTGTGTGTGTGTGTGTGTGTGTGTGTGTGTGTGTGTGTGTGTGTGTGTGTGTGTGTGTGTGTGTGTGTGTGTGTATGTATATCTCCTTGCAGCAGTGTGACTGTGTTAAGCCCAGCACCTGTCCCACCATGAAGGTTGCAGCCCATGTTTGGCCAGGTGTGTCCTGTGGAAAAAAACTAAAACAATACATAGGTCCCAGGAGTGTAGGACAATAAACATTTCCTACATAGGTTCATAGGTAAGCCAATGGCCCCGGAGCCTTTACAAGCTTAGCCCATAGAAGTGCCCTGGCATCATGCTGCCTGATGTTAGTTCCCAGTGCCTCTATCAAGTAGAGCCACTGGATTGATCCCCGGGGTGAACTTTCTATTTTCCATCCACTCATCAAGATTTCTCTTGAAGAGGGCCAGTGAGGTGCTCTACTTGACATCTGTGGGAAGTCTATTCCAGAGCATGGGCAGTCTCTGGGTTATGAACCTGTCCCTCCAACATGTTCTATTGATTGTGGTAATGAGGATGATATCTCTGGAGCATATGGTGCAAAGGGATTGGGATTTCTTTAGATGTAGCATTTCTAAGACAGAGAATAGCTGGAGTTTTTCTGAGTCTGTCCATGTAGGCAATGGGTTTAAGGCCTAGGGTCCTCTTTGTGAGGTACTTTTGTGGCCTTTCCAGCTGCTGCATGTGTCTACTGAGGTACATGCCAAATGGGGCATTATACTTGATGACTGGCCTAATGAGGGAAGAGTAGAGAGAGAGGATGACCTCTTTCTTCCTGGATGCAAAACCTTTGGTAATGAGATGTGCCACGTAGAAGGACTTTCTGACCACAGTGGCAATGTGATTGTCAAAGGAGAGGTTGCTGTCAACATGTGTCCCCAGATCTCTTATAATGCCCTTCAGTGTTCAGTGGGCTCCCATCAATGTGGCAATTAGTGGAAATTGAGTTTTCCCAAAGGGGATGATGATGCATTTTTTGGCATTAAGCTTAAGGCCATGGTTTTGACACCAGTCATCGGTCTCAGTGAGGCCTTTTTGTAGGATATCTACATCACTTGGGGAGTTAATAATGGCTCCCAGCTTGCAGCTGTCTGTATACTTGGTCAGCCAGAGTCCCTCCGTGTTAGCCTGGACTTCTGAGAAGTAGATGCCAAACAGGAGACGACTCAAGACTGATCCCTGTGGGACTCCACATGACTGGTCGGCGGTCCACTACTTTCACACTGTGGGTTTTATCTGTGAGCCAGTTTGCAGCCCACCTACTGATATAGGGGTTGATATCTAGTTTGGTGAGTTTATCAATAATTTGTGAGTGGGGAATGGTATCAAAGGCCTTGGCCAGATCAAGGTAGGTTGTAAGAACTGCTTTGCCCTCATCCACAGCTCTAGCAACTGACTCAAAGACGTCAACCAGGTTGAACAGGCATGATCTACCTTTCACAAAACCAAATTGTGTGGGATCTAGAGTTTGGAGATTCCCAATATCCTTGTTAAGTAGGTCCATAGCCTTACATATCAGACTCATCAGGCTAATGAGGCAATAATTCCCGGGGTCTGTAGTTGCTCCCCCTTTATGGAGAGGGATGACTGTAGCAGTGCATCATTTGGTAGGGACAACGTCTGAGATGAGGCTGTGATTGAACAGAGCACACAGATGTGATGCCAGTTCACTTTGTAGTTCATGTAGAACACATCCAGGGATATTGTCGGGTCCCATGGAAGCTGTATTCTTGCCTTGGACAATCCAGCTTTAACCTGTGCTGCAGTAATTCTGGGTGTCTGGCATTCCTCCGGTATTGTGATTGGTCCTTTGGGGGAGAGAAAGGTGTAAAGTTGGCACTGAATCTGTTGACTAGTATGTTGGCAATGTCTGATGGCTCAGTATAGGAGGTACCATTGTGCAGTAACTCAGAGATAACCTGGGTATTGCTGTGGAGATTCTTGCTATAACTATAGACGGCTTTGTGGTTGTTTTTAGTGTCTGCCTCAATTCTGCCTTCATAGTTGACTTTAGAGATTTTGATGAGGGATCGCTAATAAGGGAGTTTTTCTAGTCTTGGGACTTCACCTTTTTCTGCAGCAGTTTCTTTCTTCTGTTGTAGAGTTTAATAATGGCAGGGGGACCACCAGATTAACTTCCTTTTTTTGGAGGAGACCGTCTTGGTTCTGTTAGGTATCGTACAGTGCATTGGTATATGATTTGGCAGTAATGCATCTATTTTCCATTGACATGGGTGCCGTGAAGTTAGCTACCTCTGTTTTTAGGAGCCCAAAGTCAGCTTTGAAGAAGTTTTTCCATGGTGGTTACCTTTGCGGGGGGTGTATGTGAGATGTGGATTTCCATGATGATTAGTTTGGGTTGGATCTAACCAGGGAGGAATTGACTATTGGTATAGAACAACGGTTGCCCATGTTAGTAATAACCAGGTCAAGGATGTTGCTTCCTCTAGTGGGGATAAGAGTGAGCTGGTCCAGGGAATTGGAACTGATGAATTCCAGGAAGCACTGGACCAGTATATTGGTGCATGAGTAGTTTTCCCAGTTGATGGAGGAGTAGTTGAAATCACTTAGTATGAGAGTGCTGGGTTGAACCCTAATAGTTTCCAGTGTGCTTAGGAATGTGGAGTGAGAATCTTGGGACATGGTTGGGGATCTATAGCAGGCAACGGCCTGAAACAATTTCTCACCCAATGTTATTGGTACCTAAAGTATCTCAGATGTGTTATGCTGGGCTACTAGTCTGGAGGTGTGACATGTGTGTAATAGTTGCATAAACCAGTAATTTTACATGAGAAACACCTGAATGTTCTGAGACATAGCATAACCTAGGGAAATGCTTCAAAAATAAGGTGTCATATTGACAGACCAAGTGAAGTCCTGTACTTTGCACTTGCTGTTGGTATGGTTTGTCCTGCCAACTCTCACGATACAACAAGAAGTGTCCCACATTGGGCATTTGTTAAGGTGGCAACTCTACTCTGTGTTGCCTATGTGTGTCCAATATGTATACATGTTGAGACCTGTGGGTAGCTGCTGCCCCTAAATAACCCACTTGTATTTAGGCAAGAATGCTAACCACCACTACCCACGAGTTGAGATACTGACTAAGGTTGTAGTGACTGTAAGTTGTGTGCTGTCTGTCACTGTCCCACCAAATGATGTTAACACACTGTAACAGGGTCTTACATTGGGTACGGACTGGTGCCAAGGTGCTGGCATCAAGCTGAATGCAGAAAACAGTACAATCATACTATACAGCAAGGACACAGCCCCACTGTTTGCCACATCATTGGCAACCCCATAAACACACAACCTGTGTTGAGAGACCTGGGTACTCAGTTTGATAACAATGTCGCATTCAACCATCATGTAGTGGCAGTGGTCAGATAGGCCTTGCATGTGGTGCAACTCATAGGTAAAGGGAGTGCATCCAGAAAAAGGTGGAAATGACCTCTGTATAGTCCTCAACCAGTAGAAAAATAATGTAGTACAATGGCCCATTTGATAGGTACCCATCCGGACATCTGCACCAACTGGAAAGGCTGGGGTAATACCAACTAAGGTAATCCATGCCCTCCAACACCTGTCCCATGCAGACAGCCTCTAATCAGTAGTGCCCCACTCTGTATCAGACAGGTTGCCCAGAGGTGGGCTGTGGCATGCCTAAAACCCAATGTTGGACCCTGCCCTTTACAGCTGCCCCATATATGTGAGTCTACTTCCCTGCACATTACCAGCACAACAGGCCTGAATCTGATAGACAAGATCAACAAAACCTGCTGGACAGAGAGGTTTGTCTCCCAGAGGCTGCCGTGTCTCAGGAATGCACTTCCCATACATGTCAAACAGAGTACTATGCAGACCCTCATCAAGTGCAACTGTGATGAGTGGATGGTATACCATGAATCTTTCCCAGAGGTCCCACCTGTGTCCCTCAATGACAGGGACAACAGGTGCTGATTGATGATTCTTTTGGGGATAAACTAATGGCTAGGCATGTTAGGGACCCAGGGTCATTACTGTAGTAACCTTCTATGATCCTATGATCCTACTGAACTCCCCGGTGACATGTATCAAAAGTAGTATGCTGTGTCAGGGGGTATGCATGCAAGATTATGCTGTCTGCCCTCATTGTCCCTGAAACACTGTCCTACACATACTCACCTAGTTAAGCGTGCACATGCACAGCCGTACTTTGCCAATGTCACATTTCTGCATTGCCACCATGCCATCCTGAGCCACTGTATTGGCAGCAGTTCCCCACAGCATAGACACACAGACACCCAGAACAGAAACAGAAAAAGTCTGGGAGACAAAGGTCAGTCAGCAATACTAACACCAAAGCACCATCATGGAACAAAGGTACATACACTGTGATGTGTACTCATGACACATGCCGGCAGACACCACCTTACAGGGCATAATACTACTGCACTACTAACTGTCAGTAACTGTACTATAGTCACCCTATACATTAGACACATATTAGCATGTCCATGTATCAATGGAATGGAGGACAGGGATGTGGTATAGGTATCATCACATGCACAATGTGTGGTGTGGGGTTGCCAAAGGCCTAGGCTGTGCCACACAGTGGACATCGTGTGTGTGTGTCTGGAGGGGTGCTGAGCAGCTGGGCCATGGAGAGGAGCTGTGTGTGTCTGGTGGTGACCTGCATGGGACGGTGATGTATGACTGTGTGCGTGTACACAGTCAAGGCACGTGCAAGCCCTACATGACAGTATGTTGGACAGCTCTGGGTCATCCACCATTTCTGGACATGAACACAGGAAGTGGCCCTGCCAGAAGTGCCACTGGCACTGTGAAGATCAGGTGAAGATAGGTGAAGGCCAGCCTAGCCAGATAGAATTTTATAGATAATTCTGTCATCTCTAAATATTAATGTAAACCACAGGCTTGTTGTCTTAAATGGTAAAAATAGTGTTACATGTGGAACTGGAAAATAATGTAACAACAGTGCACTCTGCTTTAAGGAAGCTAAGTCAAGCATTTTATGACTGTCTTTGATCTTTAAAGTTGCCTCCAGCCTGTCTAAGTGAAGGACTCCTTGCTATTGTTATAAAGTCTGAGTTAATGGCCAGAATTTGCATGCATAAATGTCCTTTATGGCTTTGCTTCCTGATCTTGTGTGAGCTTACTAAAGAATGTAAATGTAGTTTCTGTTAGCCTGGGAACCCAGGGAAGTGTGAAGAATGATGTAATGTGAAGCAGGAATGTGATTTTAAAAACAGAGAATCAGAGAGCATTAAGCATTTTTGTCTTGACCATCCAACTCATCAGCACTCTGCCTTTGCTCTATATGTAAGTTTATCTTAGATTTGTGTTTCTCTTAGAAATAGCTAGAAACTAGAAAGATTAGACTAAGTGTTTTTCTGTAATGTCAGAACTGTACTACTGAATTATTTTAAGTATTTCTCTGTGATCTCTAAACTATTGACTAGCACTGTGTAGTAAGAAGTATTGTCTTGTGTTTTTATTTATTATTAAATATTTTAAAACCTTTCAACTGTGGCTGCTTTGTATAGAGATAAGTTAAGCTCTAAAAGTACATTGCATGTATATAGTGATCCTGTACCAAGTCACTCTAAAAAGCCTTGACTGTTTAGTTATACTACCAATTGGATAATAATATTGCACAGTAATAATTGGAAACCCTTTTAAAGGCCTTTGAGTAGCTGATAAATATTAGCTGGGTGGTGGTAGTGATTTCTACTGTATAATCTGGGAAAAGGGGACACAGCTGGAGGGCCTGCGCCAGCCTTCCCCAGGGGTGTCTGTGTGGTTGTATGAACTCTTCTCAAATTCTGTGTGTGTGTGCGTGTGTGTGTGTGTGTGTGTGTGTGTGTGTGTGTCAGCTACTTGGGGGGTACACAAAGCACTGGTTGGACAAAGAGGGTGCTGGAGGTTTTAGCTTGCCCACTAGGCTGGGATCTGGACCCTATAGCTGTGCCAGTGGGGATTCTTATTGGGGACCTGGAGAGCAAGGGAACGACCAGCCCCGGACTGACTGTGAACTCTGTGTGCTCCTAAGGGAAATTGCACTTTACTGTGTGCATTTTGTTATCCCTTCCTCCTATATGAGATGCCCCTCACTGGTGTTAGTGGTGAGGATTGAGGTCTTGATTGTTGGGCCAAGGCCCCACCACCGACCAGGGTAAAAAAAATGTATACTACTTGATGGTGACTGACTGTTTGCTGGGAGGACAGGCCTTTGTAGGGACCAGGAGGACTACATGCCTATGGCCTTCCATGCTGTAGTGTGTACAGCACCCCCCCTTTGGTAGTGGTGCTGGTACTGCCACTACGGGAGTGTGACTGTGTATGGCCACATGGGCTATCAATTGATGATGTTGCTAACCTACATCCATGTGTCTGATGACCTACTCCCACCACATGTCCAGCACGGACATTGCATGGTTAAGGACTGACAATGTTTTACCCCACCATCTATCGACTACATTGGGGAAATGATGTAGGGCATCACCAATGCCGTTGATGGAGTCATGGATGCCAGCCAGTGATGCACCCATTATCCTGAGCATCTGTCTGGTGTAGCGTTCAGAACTTGCCTGTGCCTCCAGGATGGACCGAAACATGCATCAGGTGACACATGCTCTGACACCTCTGATACATGGTGGATGGCCATCTGTCCTGATAAGTAGGGAACAGGTCACCACTGCCACCTCAAAGTCATGATATACAGACACCATGGGAACCTATCACATCACAGGATGCATCCTACATGACCCCAAGCATGACCTTGCAGGAACATAAGGCACTGTATTCAACCAAAGCCTGTATACTGCCTTTGTCCCAGTTGAGTAGAGGACACCCACTGTCAGCCCTTTACACTAAGGTGGGGCATCCACCAATCCAGCACATTATACACCCATCAGCCTAAGTAGGCTGATCTGCAAGGCCATGACACAGTTTATATTGAACCTCATTAAGAAGGACATTGACAACCTCCACACACTCCATCACGCATAGTTAGGCTTTGTCAAGGTGGGGAGCATGTCTGTTACAATTGATTGACTTTTTTGACACAGTAACCAAAGCCATGGATGGTGGGTGACAGTGCACACTGCCTACTTAGTCCTGGCCAAAGACTTTGACAGTATCCTCACTTGACCATAATACATATATACTCTCACCTAGGCATAAGTCCATATGTCACCAGATGGGTAGCACACTGATGCACAGACAGGACTCACGTAATCCACATAGGGGAATACCCCCAAGTGGTAGTCCCATAACAAGCAGCATAACCTGTTGTTCTGTGTTTGGTCCACTGTTATGTGTGATGTATTCTTCTGAGGTGCAGGGCACAGCCATTGGGCTATGGCTGACTGTGTTTGCAGATGACTGCATGCTGGGTGCTGCCACTGGATTTCCTAGTGATGTGGACACCTACCAAGAGGGTCTCATGCAAATACATCACTGGTGCCAGAAACATGGCCTCAGGCTGCCTACCATGACATGCAGCATCATCCTCTTTGGGGAGAGTGATGCCCCCACATATTATCACAGTACTAACAACATTCTAAGCATGCAATCAGTCAAGAGGGTTATGTGCACACAGGTTGATGGCAACATGACATTTGATCACCATGTTGTTTCCGTTGTAAGGAGAATCTTCTATATGCCCCATCTCGTACATAATGGTATGTCATCCAGGGACATGGGGGTCATAACATCCCTGTATTCTCCACAGTAAGGACCATTATTGAATATAATGCCCCATGGTCATTTATCTGGCAAAGCACATGCTGCAGCTGTGGAGATCAGAGGTTCCCCAGCAGTGAATACCAAGCCTCACACACATGTACAATACACAGATTACTCCATCCCTCTACCCATTTTCAGACAGACTCCTCAGAGCTGACCTCTGCCTAGCATACAAGGCGATCATGGACTCCACCTTGATGGGACTGCTGTACAACAGCAAGCCAGACTCCACTCTATTAACCTGCACACACACACCCTCAACCTGGTGTCACATCAACAGGACTTGTTGGCGGGTCAGATGTGTGTCCCATACAGTCAACCAGCTGTGGAATGGACACCCTGTCCACATCAGCCAGGGTAGCTATTTAGACCATTTCAAGTGGGACCTGGATAACTGGACGGTTAACAGGACATACACACTTGGGATACCACCTGTATCCCTGTTGGACTGGGGCATCTGTTGCTGACTTGCATACAGATGGGCTAAACTCTGGGCTAGGCTTGTGAGGGCCTCAGGGCCAATAGCTTAGTAACCTCATATGATCCTAGGTATACCAGTTATGGCCCTGTGTGTTATGATGGACTGTGTTGTTATGTGTCCACTCCCATCACTACCATCTACTGTGGTGTGTCCCCTATGGGTGACATACCAGTACCATGTCATACATCCACCATCCGACAAATAGGTGAGTGATACCACAGGTGTATTGGGACAGTCCAGCAATATCTGTGTAACACAATTACAGACAGCACTGCAAATGCGTTGTAGGCCTGATATATGTGGACATGCTGCCAGACAAATGTCTGGAAAACAGTTGGACAGTATGTAATGGTTGTTAGCAGGCTGTGGGAAATTTGGTTGTCACACACCAGACACCTCAGCAAACAGTTATGGTACTTTAATATCTGGTACTGTATTTGTTCCCTCATGTTGCATACTCAATATGTATATGCTGAGGTGGAGCCTGTGCCCCCCCCACTACTACTGGCAATAACCTGCTGTCCTGCTATAGGGGGTCAACAGGTATGCTAGCCATAGCTCTCAGGTGATGATATACAGGTGATGAGTACACAGTGACCTAGCCAGTGTACATCATGAACAGTCAGGGACACCTGGACAGTATTTGAACTATGCCTGTGTGACATTCACAGACTGAGAGGAGCAGAATGACAGTAGATCATGTGATATGGCAAATGTATCCACCACTACTGACTGTCACTATTGTCTAATACATAATCCAGTAGCATTCGTACATGAGATGACCATTGCTGGGGGGAAATCAGGGGCCAGAGCTGTGATATATGTCACAGCAGACAGAGCCAAAAGGGAAACCTGTAGCTGCTGGACAGCTGACTAACAGCAAAATGTAATTCCAAGATATTTACCACAGACCTCTATTGTTGTGATCCCTATTTCCCATACCTGCATCCCCAACTGTGTCTAATTAAAAGGGGAATACTATTACATGCCTGGTATAGTGCTGTACTCCTTTATATGCAGAAATCCTGTGGTAGAATGCTTGGATAGCACAGTCTGTCATCACTGAGAAAGTCACAGACCTGTGTACCATAGGCAGTAGCTTTTGTAGGTAATGCTCATGAACAGCTAATTGCCTGTGCACCAACCTGTGGCTCAGACTTTCTAATAGCATGCAGGACAGCTGGGTTGCATTGCCATTAGCCAATGGCATGGCAACACAGTGCTATAATTAAGGCCTTCATGCAGGCCTTTACCCTTTTCCTGGCCTGTGAGAAGGACATTATCAAGGTGTGGGGACTATAGCATCACAGAGGGTAGGTTGAAGTACTGTCCACTGTTTGGATTTATGTGGTATGTCCGCAGTTTTGCATGCTATGTTAGGCCATTGTGAACAGACATTCTGATTATGTGGCAGTTTACTGTTTAACAGCGTGGGTTGAGGTCTGTAAGGAGACAGATAGATGTGAGTGTCGTACGTCATTTGCATCATAATATGCATGCTGCTGCAGTAGCCACTGGTCTATCAGCTGTGTATGTTTGTAGGGGAAGACTTTGACACATGTCCCTGTCACTTGACCACCCCCACCCCTTTATGTATGGGTGTTGTGTGGATTCCCTGTTCTAGGTGTTTGGGAGGTATGGTAGGTCTGTAGCAGGTAGCTGAACATACTGATGCATATGTTGCAGGCTGTAGCTGCTGGATTATGCCCAAATGTCATGCTGGGGATTGCAAATACATTGTGGGACAGCAAGCTGTATATGTGAGTGAGGGAGCAGTGTCAGCTCTGTTGTCACAGCGTAGCCGGGGAGAGGGTACCCATAACAGTACAGGTGAGGCATGTGACTCTGGTACATATGTTATGTAATAGTGCCTTCCAGAGAGTGATAGGCAACATTTAGGACACCTATACATATTTGTGAAGTGTGTCTCAATCTGCAGGCCTTTGAGGTGCTAATATGGGTGGCAGTGACTGCAGTAGCAGAAAACAGTTGTGCTTAAGATTGCACGGCTCAGTCATTTAATTGTTTCAACAACCATGTACTTGATATGCAACACACTGGAATGGAAGCCAGGACTGTGGATGGAAAAACTGTTACGAATGCCAGGTATGTAACAGATTGAACTAATGAGTCAATACACTAGCAGGTGTATTTGCAAGACATATGTGCATGTATACAGTCTGTTACACAGGATTGGCATGAACATGTGTGACTGGATAGTTATGGAATGTGACACTGAACTGTCTGTCATGATTTCATAATCTGAATATGCACTGACTTGCCAGTATGTCAGCACACAGCATAGGTTGTGTGACAAGCGTGAGAATTGTAGTTTGCACAACTGTGGACATTCCACAACAGTCTGTGCAGTTGTCAGCTCTACTTGATATCCTAGGCCTCGCGTACATCCATCAACATTTATTTGCCTGTGTACTGGTTTGGTGTCTGTATCACAGTCCCCAAGTACATTGTCATTTTTCCCATTATATGTACAAGCATTCTGTCACTGGCAATAAGGGTATGTTTCTGGAAACACCTGTTATTTGTCAGAGCTGAGTGGCCTAGTGGGCTAATGCACTGTGCTGTAGTTGACAGGGTCCTGGGTTTGAAACTTGGCAGGGCTGAACATTTTTTGATGTGCATCACTGATAATCAGGATATGTTTCTGGAAGCACCTGTTATTTCTAAGAGCTGAGTGGCCTAGAGGGCTAATACACTGTGTTGTAGTTGACAGGGTCCTGTGTTTGAAACCTGGCAGGGCTGAATATTTTTTTGATGTGCATCACTGATAAACAGGATAGGTTTATGGAAATACATGTCAGTCTTCAAAGCTGAATGGTCTAGTAGGCTAATGCTCTATAACATAGCTGGCAGGATCCTGGGTTCAAGACTTGCCAGGGTAATCACTTTTCTGATTTGCAGAACAGTTTTAGAAAGACAGAAGGTGATTAAAGCAGGTTTGCATGATGCCCACAATGCGAAGCAGCACTTAAACCCATGCTATTTCCAAGAAAAAGGGGTGATAGGAAAGTGGTAAATGGGGCAAGCAGAGGGGAAAACAATGTGAAAGGCAGGTAGGGATGTGCAGTACAGGTATAGAAAAGGTCCATAGCTCTCCATTTCCTCAACAGCAGGTTGTGGATAATTTGGAATTTGGAGCCTCACATCCCAGAGGGAGGGGTGTGGGTGACATAACTTTGTTGATTAATTGGTGTAATGATTGATTGATAGCAGTGTAGTTGTGGGCAAAATAGAGAGTTATTTATGGGGCAAAATTGTTTTTGCGGGACAGATGCCCTTTTTTTTAAGGAGAGAGTGGAATGTTGGGGAAGGGCTATAGGTATGTGTGGGGAGGTAAGTTGGGTAAGGAGAGGTAGCATTTGCAAACAGACAAGACAGCAGGCAGAGGTAGTGTATGACACATGAGGGGGTAAACACCTTGGATGGGGAGGGTGTTGTGGAATCAGAGAATCAAGTGCCCCCAGACAGCAGCAGTGGGACTGAGCTCCCTACCCATGGGCAGTCACCACTGCTCCTTCATGGCCCCAAAGGTGGCTATGCTGGGGACTGGGAAGCAGGGCCTGCCTGCCCCTCCAGGTGCACTAGTCTCCTCTCAGTATGGCACAGTCAATTGTCCATATCACACTGGACAATCCTGCACACCATCCTGGGAAATGTCACTGGGTGACCGCTCCCTCTCCATGCCCACACCCGGGGGAGGACAAGTCCATCCCCTGATATGGTTCCACCAGTGTGTGCTGCAGGACCAGCGGAGGGCGAAGCTGCAAGCTGGGTCCCAGATGTGCTGGCATCCAGTGCCGTAGCCAGTTGAGGTGGGGTAGGTGGATCTGCAGGAATCGGCCTACCCACTCATGCTATGGTGATGAGGTTTTTCAAAGTGTAGAGGTTAGTCATGTGCAGCAAATTTAAATGTCAATTATAACAGCATGCCAGGTTGTTCCAATTAACCCATAATAATAATATTGCATAGCATACAGAACACAAGAATAAATGGAATAACAGTCAGTATTGTAACAGCATGCCAGTAACAGTTACGACATAAGGCCAACAAAATTACTATTTCAACAAGGTATGTTAGTATGCAACCATTGTAATATACAAGAATAGTAAAACACAAGGCCCAACATTAGGTTTTGAGAACAACATATGTGAAAAGGATACCATACCCATAGTATAACAATAATTTGTGATGCAGATAAGGGGTGGAGGAAGAGAGAGACCACAAACCCAGTCTCACATAGTACTATCACAACTTCAAATCATACACATAAATACACAAAGACATACTCGGAGGCTCTGATCAAAAATCTACCAAAACAGCAGAGGCCACCAAAGCAGACACCCAAACAACTGCCACCTCAGGACACAACACATGCAACACATAGACCACATAGTCAGTGTGCCAAACAATCACAGCCCTTAAGGCCAAACACAGTGCCAGACACACTCATCATTGGTGACTCCATAGTCAGACACACTGACGTCCCGCTCACCAGATTGAGTAAGGAAAGGGTCACAGTAAGCTGCCTGTCAGGCGCTAGAATCCGCCACATAATGCAAGCACTCGGGTCTCTCAACAGCAGGTACAAGTACGACTCTGTCATTGTCCACGCTGGTGTGAACGACCTGAGACGTACCTCATTGGACTACATGAAAAGAGACATAGAGGAGCTCTCTGATTATGTAGCCCAGGCAGGTATGACCCTGACCTTGAGCAGTATCCTACCTTCACCAAGAATGATGCCACAATACAGAGACAAGATGATCAGCTTTAATAATTGACTTAAACTCTGGTGTCATTCAAAGGGGATCCAATGTCTGTCTGCCTGGGATGACATGCTGGACAAGCCACTGCTTCATGAGACGGCTTGCACCTGTCACCCCTGGGCTTCCGGATATTGGCAAAGGCTCTTGCCACCCCCATAGTGCCTTTTTTAGGCAAGGCTCAAATTCTAAACCTACCACCCTAGAACACAAAAAAGGAAAAAAACTAAGGGTAATGCTGCTCAATGCCAGAAGTCTCAACCTCAAGATTTGACACAATTTTGTTTAGAAAACAACTACTTTTGTTTTGACAATTTGATTTTTCAACAGAAGCAGGGAACAGCAATGGGTGCTCCCTTTGCACCTATGTATGCAAATATTTTCATGGGTCTTGTAGAAAAGGAATGTATCTATAATAATGAATTTGTACAAAAATATGTTAAATTGTATTATAGATTTATAGATGACTTAATATTCTTAAGTGAAGGAGGTAAGAACTATGTACAAAATTTTGTCCAAGAGATTCAACAAAATAGATTTAATATTTGTTTTGATGGTTTACAGTGTGGAAACACAGTTAACATTTTAGATGTGAATGTACAGGGTATTGATGGTCAACCCATCTTAACTAGCTTACATAGAAAATTTGGAGAGCCAAATGATTTTTTGAAAGCCGATAGTTGTCATCCCTTTCATGTTATTAATGCTTTACCATATGGAGAATTCTTAAGAATTTCACGTTTATGTAACACTGATGAGATATTTTTTAAAGAGGCTCATGAAACTAAAAAGATGTTTTTGAGAAGAAATTATGATAAAAAGTTAGTTGAAAGTGATATTGATAGAATTATTAAACTTAGATTTGATAGATTTAATAAACAAAAAAGTAGAGATATTTTCATATCTAATAAAACTATTAATTGTGTAGATAATTTATTTATAGTATCTAAGTATAATATTTGTAGTAATATGATCAAATCAAATATATTACATTTTTGGGAATATTTAGACAACTTTGATGAATTAAAGAATTTAAAGACAAAAAAAATATTTTTTTCTTATACAAAAGATAAAAGCATTAAAGATTTTGTTGTACGGACTAGGTTTTCTAAATTGATTGTGAAAATACCCATTCAGTTAACTATTTTGGGTGCTTTTCCATGTGGAAAATGTCAAGCTTGTTCATATATACATAGAACTTTTTTTAAAATTAATAACAAAAATTTTGATTTAGAGGGCTCATATAACTGTAGAAATAATAGGGTAATCTATGCCCTCAAATGTGGTTGCAATAAATTTTACATCGGTCAAACAAAAAGAATGTTTAAGGTTAGACTTTTAGAACATCTGAGGGACATAAGAAATAAAAATGGAGAGCCCTTTAGCCTTACATTTTTGTGAATTTCACAATGGCAGTAGTGAGAGTTTAAAAGGTACCATTTTACAACAGGTAGCTAAAATGGAACCTGATGAATTAGTTGTGGGTAGATTACTTTTAAAGAAGGAAACTACTTTTATTTTAAAATATGACACTTTAGTACCTAGAGGCTTGAATACAGAATGTAATTGGAAGAATGTTATTTAGCTTGTAGGTGCATATCAATTTCATTGATTAATTGTTTAATGATGTAATTGAATGATTTTTGTGACTATATAAAGTGTGCTTTAGTATTGTTAGTTTACTCCTTGAAGGCTTACTGTGGCCGAGGCGCTAGAGTGAGAGACTGAAAATAAAGCTGCTATCCTGTGCTGACTCCTGTTGTTTTGCTGTGCTGCTTTGCTGTGTTCAACGTTGTTGCTGCTGCGGGATCCAATGTCTGTCTGCCTGGGATGACATGCTGGACAAGCCACGCTGCTTCGCAAGGGATGGCTTGCACCTGTCACCCCTGGGCTTCCGGATATTGACAAAGGCTCTTGCCACCCCCATAGTGCCTTTTTTAGGCAAGGCTCAAATTCTAAACCTACCACCCTAGAACACAAAAAAGGAAAAAAACTAAGGGTAATGCTGCTCAATGCCAGAAGTCTCAACCTCAAGATGCACGCACTCGAGGCCCTTCTCAGTATGGAGAACATCAATGTCTGTGCTGTGACTGAAACCTGGTTCAAGGCTCCCGAGAGCACCCTGGCACTATCAGGTTTTACCTCATATCATGCGTTCGGCCCCAAAATCCGGACAACACCAAGAAAGGAGGGGTGTCTATATTCATCAGGACACCCACACCTCAAGGTTGGTGGCAACGATGCATCGGAGACCATCCAGGTGCAATTAACCATAGGCAAGACTGCTCTGCAATTTGTAGCATTTTACAGGCCACCCTCTCAATCTCAGGAACCTCACATAGCTTTCCTGAAAACACTGGAGGGGATAAATGTATCTCCAAACACCATCATACTAGGTGACTTCAACTAACCGAATATAGACTGGGATCACTACTCAAGCCCCAACACTCTAGCCCAAAGGTTCCTAGAGTTCATAAACTCAAATGCCATGGAACAACTAGTCACCATCCCCACAAGAGGAGAAAACATACTAGATCTCATCATCACGAACATGGGGTCACAATGTTCAACACCGGAAGTATACCCCTCACTGGTGAGATCAGACCATAAACTAATCTCACTGGAAGTCCACATCCCGCCCCCACCTGAGATAAAAAAGACCACAGTGAAGAACTTCTCAAAAGCCAACTTCACACTTCTAAAGACTGGTGTGGTCTCTTTCAAGGCCCCCAAGCCTGCGGAAACCATTACTCAAGCCACTGAATCACTTACAAATGCCTTCTACCAGCACCTACAGGACTGCATGGATCAGGCAATCCCAAACAAAACAAAGACTCTTTGTACCAAAGGCAAGCATCCAGTCTGGTGGACCCCAGCCATAAACAAGCTCTACAACAAAAGGAGGAAGCTACTACAAGCAAAATCCTTAAAAGGGAAAACACCTTTGATCATTATAAGTAAAAATCTAAGATCTCTCATAAAATCATCCAAGGCAAATTTTGAGAGAAAAGTCGCTAAGGACTCAAAAGACAATCATAAGGCCTTCTTTAGCTATGTTAGAAACCTGGGAGGAAACTCCCAGATATGCTCAGAATTAGTTCAAAATGATGTAAAAATTACTGAACCTACAGACATTGCCAACATACTGGCTGACAGGTTCAGTGCAAACTCTCCCCTCCCCAAAAGGTGAGATATCTATACCAGAGGATTGTAGCCCCAAACATCTCTAACGCTCAGGTGAGAACTGCTCTCCAAGGCAAAAAACACAGCATCCATGGGACCAGATGGTGTCCCCGGTTGTGTGCTCCACGAACTCAATGAGGAATTAAACCCGCAGTTAAGGCAGCTGTTTAATCTTAGCCTCACCTCAGGATACGTGCCTAAGGAGTGGCGTACGGCAACTGTGGTCCCACTTCACAAAGGCGGTGCCTCCACCAACCCTGGAAATTACCGTCCCATCAGCTTGACAAGCCTGATCTGCAAAGCTATTGAGAGGATCATAATGGAACTCATAAATAAAGACATAGGGGATTTGCAGACTTTGGATCCGACCCAGTTTGGCTTTGTCAAAGGCAGATCATGCCTTTTAAACTTGGTTGACTTTTTTGAAACAGTCACCAAGGCCATTGATGAGGAAAGGCAGTCCACACAGCCTACCTCGACCTGGCAAAGGCTTTTGACACAATACCCCACTCAGGTATCATTGAAAAACTCATCAGCTTAAATGTAAACCCATGCGTCACAAGATGGGTTGCAAACTGGCTAAGTGACAGAACCCACAGGGTCAGAGTTGCTGGCGCCATGTCAGACTCAAAGCCTGTCACAAGTGGTGTCCCACAGGGCTCAGTCCTGGGCCCACTCCTGTTCGGCATCTACTTTTCAAGTACAAGCAAACACAGGAGGATTATGGCTGACAAAATTTGCAGATGACTGCAAACTGGCCATAGTTGAGAACACATCTGACACAGATATCCTTCAGAAGGGTCTTATAGAAATGGATAACTGGTGCCAGAGCCATGGCCTAAAGTTAAACGCCAAAAAATGCATAGTCATACCCTTCGGGAAAAACAAGGTTACCCCTAGCTACCATATAGGCGGCAACCCACTAAGCACAGAAGAGTTATCAGGGATCTGGGGACCCAGGTTGACAGTAACCTTTCGTTTGACACTCACGTTGCCAAAGTAGTTAGGAAGACCTTCTACATTGCCCACCTGATCATGAAGGGATTCACATCTAGATCAAGGGAAGTCATCGTCCCCCTATACTCATCACTCATCAGACCAAGGATTGAGTACAATGCCTCATTCGGAATGTATCTGACATGACACCTGCAGCAACTGGAAAGGCCCCAAAAGTTCCTCACCAAAAGGATAAAGGGTCTCAAAAATATGTCCTATGCTGCCCGACTGAAGGAACTCTAGCTCTATTCAGCCGCTTACCGTCTGCTCAGAGGTGACCTGTGCCTGACATACAAGGCCATGTCCAACCCAGAATTGATGAACATGCTTCACCTCAAAAAATCTAGATCCCTCAGAACTACAAGGGCGGGAGACTTAAACCTTGACACGGTTATTAATAGGACGTGCTGGAGGGACAGATTCATCACCCAGAGACTCCCTATGCTGTGGAACAAAATCCCAGTACATGTGAGGCAGAGCACCTCGCTGGCTTTGTTCAAGAGAAATCTTGACCAATGGATGGGAGATCGCAGATATACCCCAGGGATTATCTCAGTGTCACTGCTTGACAGAGGCACAGCAAAATAATGGGCATAGTATCCTCCAAACTAAAGGGGTGGCGAAAGCCACAAAACTCTGGGCTAGGCTTATAAATGCCCTTGGGCAGATAGCCTAGTATGAACCTATGAACCTATGAACAACAGTATAGGCTATATTGTTTGCAACAGTACTATTCTATACTCTACAGGTCTGCCCTCACTTTATGTATATAAGTGCACTATAGTTTCTGTAGAATGTACATACCTCTCAAGCTATCTACATGGGACAGTGTGGGGCAAGCTGTAACACCTACAGGTACAAAAGTACAGGGGACTATTACATGCCAGGTGGACATATATGACTACCAAGGTGTACTGTGCAGTGTTGTTGTGTGAGTGTGCTACTGACATACTTAGACAGGATGTTATATGTGTGTTCAAGGGTTTTGGCAACAGTGGTCACTATCTGTGACAGCATGACACTTGAGAGACATGTATCTTGCACAGTACATACAGTTTACACTTATCCTGACATCCTTTTTCAGGCATGGGGTTAGACCATCAGCAGACATTCACAGATGAACCAGGCATACAGCTGTACAATAATAAGCCATTTTATTTGTCTTATTATCTAGGCATAGTAGTGTACATGTTGACGGTTTATTTAATGAAGTCTTATCACCTTGCTGAGGACTGCTGTTTACACACTAGTACATCTGGACACAGAAATTACTATACCATTCATACAGCTTCTACAGACATTTATTTACCTGTAAGCATTGTGGGGAGAAAATCTGTTAACAATACATAACTGTTTCTATACATATTCAGTAGTACTTGTCTGTTTCTATAAATATATAGTAGTACCTATCCCTGGATTCAAACCCCAGTCTGTGTGTGGCAAAATGAACAACATACATATCATTTATCAAATTGAGCTACTGAGCCACTGCTGTGTGTTGATTGACTGATATGTACCTAGAGCTCACCTGGTGACAGTCTGACCTGGTAATATAGGCAGAGTGTCACACAAGACTGCAATGTCAGTTGAACACACATGCATGACATTCATGCATGACAGAGATAGTAGGTGAACTGTGTATTAATATTTTGAATGCAGGTGTACACATTTAACCCCTAGTGGATGGGATTATGTGTGATGTGTACAGACCATATTGGGGTGCTGGGTTGCCTACCTGACCCATATACAGTTGCATATTGTATATTTGCAGTCTACAGCTATTAGAGTTTCATACTTGACTGCATCAGCATAACTACATTCAGGAATACATATAGCTGAAATGCAAAGGTTAACACAAGACAATCCTGAGAGAAACACACTATAATACCTTAGCCATTACTATCCTAGGTTCAGATTTTAGTGCAGAACAAATATCATAATGCATTGCATCTTGTAGTACAGCTTCACATCTACACTTTAGCAAACCAGTTCTTTATCGGCCAGCCTTCAGTCACTTCATGGTGTTATACCTATGTTTACTTCACAGCACGTTTAATACTCGATTTCTTGACCAACACCCCAAAATACACACAACATTTGTCAAAACACAGTTTTATTCGGGGTGGCATGAAACAGTGATTGGTATACATCTAACAGTCTTTATTGTTGAACACTTGAAATACTGCAGGCATTGAAAGACAGCTGTTATTCCACCATGTATGCAATACTAACTTTATTTCATTAACAATTCTGACTGCAGTTGTACTGTATTTTCTGAAAATTATGAATGCAGTTCATTTATTCCCTTCACATTATGAATGCTGTAGTTCTTTATTACCAGAACATTATTAATAATACAGTATACCCTTGTTGTTCCTTAACATTGGTAATGCAGTAGTAACTTTCTTTCCTTCACATTAGCAGGTTTTATGCTTTCATCTATATTGAACTGTACCTTGCATTACACAATTATATCAGTCTAGGTCTATGCACACATTCATTGCAGTACACACAAAACAGAATATAACTAGTGGCAGTTACTACTGTACTGTTTCTTAATTATATTACTATATATTGCAGGATATAGCTGTATTCACCACACAAACTTGGCACAATCTGGCCAGGCATCTTGCATGGGCCTCCAGGTTGTGAGCTCTCTCCTCTGCAGCTGTGGGGAGAGAAACACACCATTATGTATACCTGTCTATCAGATATTCATACTAGACTTTGGTAAATTAATGCTTCTTACACTTACAAACTTGTGGGGCATTGTCATCCTGAGCATCTTGGATCCACTGGGCCAAGAATTCCCCCTTCCTACGCTTCAGGCCATTGAAGTGATGATGCACCTGCTCACCAGTGCAGGGAATACCAGTTGCACTGGTGAGGTCAAGTACCAGCTGGTCCCAAGCTTCTGATTTGTATTCTGACCCCTGGTACTGGCCCTACAGCAGCTGGATGTTATTGTCTTTCATGAGAAGCCCAGCCATGATCCTGGACTCCAACATGCTCCACCTCTGCGAGTAGAAGCATGCACCATTTTCAACTCCTGCCATAGTTCCTGCACGGGTCAAACACCAAAAGGTTCCGGCTGTATTCCACCTGTTCAGCTTAAATAAGATTGTTTTCCCACCCTTTACAGCCATTGGGCCATTTTTAAAAATGCTAAGCAAAGCTTAGCACCATGCAAACTAGCTAAGCTTAGCTGAGCAGTACTTAAACTGGCATTGCTTAGCAGTGTCCAAACCAGCTAAGTGAAGCTGCATGTTGCTAAGTACTGCTAAAATGTGTCCTGTTTAAGCATTGCTTGGCTTGGCTTAGCAGAGCTTAGATAAGGGCAAATCAGAGTTCATTAAAAATAAAAAAAATATTGAAATTAATTGTTCATTAATTACACTTTATTATTATGTGTATCCATTTTACTTATATCTCCTAAAATGATGTATTCTAATTATTTTAACTTGGAGTGTGACTTTAATGCATTGTGCACTTGTGCGTAACTGGGGATTTTCTCTTCGGGTCTCCACTGAAAATGGGATTCTGGCCCAGCTGGACTAACCCGGTTAACAAATGTCAATGTATACATAATTAAAAAAATATATTTTTATAATATTTTGCTATCACATGTAAAAGCTGAATGGCCTGTCTGTGTATTCAGACCATGCACCTACTGCACACATGGTCTTGACTCTAACCATTCAGCTACTGGGAATATGGTGTCTACAGCTATACATTTCTGTATAGCTCTCAGTTACGTTTAAGCCCTGCTGAGCACCATGCCGCACCACCCAAACCCACTCAGCTGTGCTTAAACATGACCTTTAAGTTAAAATTAAAAGTATCTAGTTTCTATTTTAAGAGATCTGGCATGTGTCTATTGCTAATCGCTGTGTCTTACAAACACACAAAATAAAATAAATAAATAAATAAAGGAAATCACGTTTTATTTATATTTTAGTGCCCTCCAGCACTTTAACAGTGCAGGGGGTGTGTTACTCATCTCCAGACACTGTAACATACACCCTACACTGATTCTGTAACAATGTTACACAGCTCTCTCTCAGTAGCGCACCTTTATTAATATGCAAGGCACACTGCTGAGGATGAGCCACAGACATGGCCACAGTACACTCCATGTAGGCTTCCCACTATTCCTACATGGAGTTTATTAAATCCCCACCTTAGCCTTAAAAGCTGCATGGACTAATTGTCCAGTTAAAATTAAACAAAATACTTCTACATTAGTGATGTCCAAGAGAAAAGCATGTGTGCCACTTGTTAATAGCTTAAAGAACAACAACATTAAAGCGTACATTTTGTTACCAGCAAAAACAAGGATTCACCTTCCAGAAGGAAAGATTTTAACACCTTGGAAGATGCAATGGACTTTATATAGAAAAATAAAATCATAGAAAAAACAGAAGAAATGGGCTGGAATCTATCAACATCTTTGAAGAGAAATGCAACAAAAGATGATTGGTTAATAAAAGACAAAAATAGTAAAAAAACTGAAGAACAAATGAAAATGAATGTATTTCATGGTTATGAATTCTAATTAATTTAAATAAGTTCTTGAATACTTATGAACAGGTGCTGCACATTACTTTTTACAAGGTATGCAACAAAGGGGATACTGCCAGCACAACTATCTGAAATTTTGTAAATAATTACATTGTCATTTGGGAATATCAACATGGTTTATATAAAATGCTTGTGTTACAACTGTATTAGAACTGTATGTTGTGGGTATAACAAACTGGTTTGTACAAATATATGTGTTGAAAAGATATTTTATAAAGTTCTTGTGCTTAAAATGTAACCGCAGTTTGCCCTGCTGGAAGAGAATTAGAAGTTATGTACCTACCATAACGTTCCATGTTAGTTGTCTTCTCTCGCCTTCTTTCTTGCTGGATGGGTTCGGAGCCGATCCTCGGCTCCGACTCGGCACTTGCTTTAGCTTGACAACTCCTTTTACCAGCTCGAGGCAACCCTATATCCCATGATGCAAGGCGGAACTACCTCAGATCTCGTTTGGTAGCTAACTTACCCTGCTAAGGACTAACCTAACATAATTAGGAAAAAACCAAGTTCATAATAAGAGTCCTCATATGAAGGCTTAGGAGGAAACAACCTGATAGGAACTCTTCAAGATCTGTCCAGGCCAGGGGGAAGGAGGGAGGGATGCAAGAAAGAAGGCGAGAGAAGACAACTAACATGGAACGTTATGGTAGGTACATAACTTCTAAATGTTAAGTTGTCAATCTCGCCTTCATTCTTGCTGGATGGGACCGCGTCCCTAGCACCTGTATCCCGGGTGGCTCAATGGAACAGACTCTTGAGAACTGTGGAACCAAAACTGGCCCTGTCTCTGGAGGCCAAGTCTAACTTGTAATGAGAGACAAAGGTATGAGGCGTGGCCCAAGTAGCTGCTGCACAAATGGTATCAATGGGTAGTCTATCCTGAAAGGCTGCAGAAGTGGATAGACTCCCGGTTGAGTGTGCTTTCGGTTTAGAAGCTAGCTGCTTGCCTCTGAGAGAGTACACATAGGAAATGGTGGAAGTCAACCATCTGGATAAGGTCACTTTAGAAACTGGAAGACCTATCCTGTTTTCTGCATAGGAGACAAATAATTGGTCCGATTTTCTGAATTGTTTAGTTCTATGCAAATAGTACCTGAGCTGATGATGGACATCCAAAAAATGAAGCTTTTGTTCAGCTCTGTCAGAATAGTTTGGGAAAAAGACAGGTAGATCTATGGATTGGTTAATATTGGTTTGAGACACCACTTTGGGGAGAAAGGACGGGTTCATTCTTAAGGATACCCTGTCCTTATGAAAAACCAAATAAGGGGAACGAATGCAGAGAGCTTGAATCTCGGAAACCCTTCTTGCTGAAGTGACAGCCAGTAAGAATATAGTTTTCCAGGTCAATAACTTCAAAGAACATGAAGCAGACGGTTCAAAGGGAGGTAGCATCAAGGATGCCAACATTAAATTTAGATTCCATTGCGGAGGAGGATGCTTTATCGGCGGCTTTAGGAGAAAAACTCCTCTCAGAAAGGCCTTGCATAATTTATGAGACATAATGTTATTATCATGCAAGCCCACATGATACTTGGAAATAGCAGCCAGTTGAACTTTAACTGTAGATGAAGAAGATCCTGAATGAAAAACTTCAGCCAGGAAATCTAAAACAGAATGCACAGGAGCAGTAAAGGGATCAATATTCCTGGAATTTGCCCAAATAGAAAAACGTCGCCACTTGCTAGCATACACAGTTCTAGTGGACGACTTTAAAGAAGACACTAAGATGTCTCTGACTGAATCAGAGATCATCGGAAGCCTGGCTAGGGAAGGAAGTGGAGCAACCAAGCAGTGAGGTTGAGAGAATGAATGGCCCGGTGCTGCTGACCCGACTGGTGGATCAAGAGATCCGGAACTGGGTCCAGATGCCAGGGCTGCACCAGGAGGTGACGATGCAGAGACAGAAACCAAATTTGTCGAGGCCAGTAAGGGGCAATGAGAATCAACTTGGCCCTCAAAACGGTGGCTTTCTGAATGACTTGTGGAATCAAGGGAAGGGAGGAAAAGCGTGCAGAAGTCCCGGGGGCCAATCCTGGGTTAGAGAGTCTCTCAGGGGTGGCCTGGTAGGGGAAAGAGGGTGAAAAATCGGGCACTTGTTGTTTTGAGGTGTAGCAAAAGATCGCAACAAGGTGTGCCCCACTTCAGAAAAATCTGATCCACTACAGATTGATTGAGAGACCACTCGTGAGGCATCAGAATGGATCTGCTCAGCCTGTCCGCCAAGGGGTTGGACCTGCCGGGATGTGTGTTGCTATCAGAAACCGATGAGAGGAGATTGGCCATTGCCAAAGTCTGAGAGCTTCTCGACACAACGGATAGGACCTGGTCCGGCCCTGCTTGTTGATGTACCAAACCACGGACATGTTGTCCGTTTGTACCGCAATAGTCCGCGTGAGAAGAAAGCCGTTGAGGGCTTCCAACATTAAAAGCTCCGCTCTCATCTCCAGGACATTGATGTGCAGATGGTATTCTATGGGTTGCCACGTCCCGTGGACCATCCTGCCCTGATAATGCCCCCCCCACCCGATCAGAGAGGCATCCGTAGTAACTGTGGCAACTGGAGGAGGGGGAACAAAGGGTCGGCCCTGATGAAGAAGAGGGGAAGATATCCACCAGTTTAGATGAGTTCTGCACGATTGTGTGACTAAGATTTCGTGCCTCATCGGAAGACTGTGGTACGACCACTGAGTGAATAACATCCACTGCAGAAGACGCATATGGAAGCGAGCCAGTGGTAGAAGAACAATGTCCACAGCCATAAGACCCAGAACCTTTAGTATCAATCTGGCTTTGACCTTGCTGCTCTGCAATAGAATCGAGCAAATTTTTGGATGTCCAGAATTCTTTGATCTGTTAGTCTGGCTAACATTTTGATGGTGTTTAATTCTGCGCCTATAAAGGTGATAGATTGGCAAGGCCACAGAGAAGATTTCTTGAAATTTACTGAAATTCCCAAACTCCTGCAAAGCTGCAGAGTGTAGTCTCTGGTCTGAAGAAGCTGACACCTGGTGGTGGCGGAGAGGAGCCAGTCGTCCAAATAAGGAAACACCTGGAATCCTTGGCGTCTCAGATGAGCTGTGACCACTGCCATGCATTTGGTAAACACTCTGGGGGCTGAAGTGAGGCCAAAGGGCAGGGCTCTGAATTGGTAAGGACTGGTCCCTAGCCGAAAGCGGAGAAACCTTCTAGAGCGCCTGTGAATCTTTATGTGATAGTACGCGTCCTGAAGGTCTATAGAGCACATCCAGTTGTCCTTGCCCAGAAAGGGCAGAATGGACTGAAGCGTGACCATCCGGAATCTTGCCTTCTTGACAAATCTGTTTAGACTGCTCAAGTCTAGTATTGGTCTCCAATCTCCCATCCTTTTGGGGACCAAAAAGAATCTCAGTAGACACCGGATCCTACTTGGTCTGCGGAACAGTCTGGGCGGCTCTTTTCTTAGGAGCTTTGAAACCTCCTGTTCTGCCAAATCCCTTTGACCGGGTGAGATGTCTGGAAGGGATTGTTGAGGTACGGGATACCTTTCGAAGGGGATTTTGTAACCCTCGGATATGATCGACTGTACCCACATATCTTGTGAGAGGGAATGCCAGGCTACTGGGTACAGCAAAATCCTTCCCCCGACTGCCTCCAAGGGTGGACAGTCGGGCAACACCTCAGGGGTGCTGAAAGGGCTTCTCAGGAAGAGACTCCCTGTTGCCCTGGTTCTGAAGACCCCCCCCCTGCCTCTAGGGCGGCATCTATTATTGTTACCCCCTCTGCCTCTGGGGGTAAACTGACCACGTGTGTCCGGTGCAGCTCCTTGGGCTTTGCGGAACCACATCTTCCCTCCCTTCTGACCCTTGGGATATGGTCTAGAAGGGGTGGAAAAATGGACTCCAACGGCAGAAAGAGTTTTACCGTCCTGCTCACACCTGGTCAAGGTATCCTTCACCTGAGGTCCGAACAAAGCCGAACCATCAAAGGGGGTATTGGTGAAGGACGCCTTAAAGGGGTTCGTAAAATTACAAAGCCGCATCCAGGCTTGGCGTCTAAGAGCCACTCCTGTGCCTGCGGCCCTGCTCGCTCCATCGGCTGCATAGGATATGAGCCGCATGGAGGAGTTGGATAGGGAGTTCAGGATTGCTAGCTGTGAGGCAATCTTTTCTTGAGCCCCAGCAGCAGAAGGATCCTGGACCACTTCACCCAGTTCCTTGAGAATATCTCTTTGAAGCCTGGTGAAGTGACAAAGGTAGTTCAGCGAACGCATAGCAAAGGTCGCTGAAGAAAACATCCGCTTTCCATACCTGTCCATGGTCCTAGAATCCTTGTTAGGAGGATGGACAGGTACTGAAGGATCCGCCAGTTCCTTCTTAGTGGCCGCCACCACCATAGCATCTACAGAGACGCCCTTGGAAAGAAACTGTTTGTCCGAAGGGGCCGTAATAAACTTGGATGGTCTCCTGGGGACAGGTTCCACAGAATCTGGAGCTGCCCACATCTTTCGAGCCACTACCTGCATAAGTGGGTCGAAAGGCGGAGACACCCAGGAGGTGGAGGGTCGGGATCCAAAAGCCTCCAGGTATACCGACTCATCCTCGGAGGGATCAATGGATGGCCAATTCCCCCTCTGTTTGAGGAGCTCAAGGATGTCTGAAAAGGAGACATCCTCAGAGGGGGATCGTGGGGAACCCTCCGACTCATCTAAGTCGGTATCAGATGTAGTAGACTCGGGGGAGTCTGTGTGTTTCCTCTTACACGTCCTCTTCCGGGGGGGTTCACCTGCAGGATCAGAAGAAACTTCGGAAGAGGAGGAAATTCCCAATGGGGAAACCTGGGGCGATGGATCCCTGGGCCTGAGAGCAAGAGGCTGGCAAGAGGTGTCTACAGGCACGAAGAGGGAGGAGCTAGAGGGATGGACCGTTGACCTGGCTCAGGAGCCAGGACACTCCTCATCACCTCAAAGGCTCCCCTCCCCGGGAGACCGGAATATCCCCGTTCCGAGGATACAGGAATTCCTGGCTCCACTGAGAAGGAAGGCTCCGAGGCTGATGTCGGTGCCGAGCTTACCAAAGCCGAAGCTCCGAGAGGGAGAGCGGGGTCAGACAAGGGTCCGATGCCACTAGCCCCCTCGGAGCCGACAAGGGAAACCCGATGACCGGATCCCTCCAAGGAAGGTCTCAAGGAGGAGATCAGAGCCGAAGACAATGGAGCCGAAGGATGTATCGGCTCAGGTGCCGAAACAGTCGCTGTCCCGAGAAGCTCCGGCTCCGAACTCTGGTGGGGAGTCGGAGGAGGAAGTTCAAGGGGTGAAGCAATAGCCGAAGTCTGCTGAGACGGGCTATGGAGCATTTGGGCCAGTGCCTGCGACTTTAACAGCCTGCTTACCACCCTCTCTAAGTCGTGGTCAGACAGCCTGGAAGATCTCGAAGATCGGCTCTGATGGCTCCGCTCTGACAAAAGAGGAGACCTCGGAGCCGAGTGGATACTCTCCAACGAAGGGGACCGAGATCTCTTTCGGGACGAAGTCATCGGAGCCGAAGTTCCCTGAATTCCAGATGGAGCCGAAGGTTTCTCGGCTCCGATGCTGGATAAGGTGTCGGCTCCAGCCGGAGCCGACAAGGCCACAGTAGACCGGGTATCAGAACCAATCGGTGCCGAACCCACTACCTTGGAAGCAGAAAGATCAGTTCCAGCCGGAGCCGATCTCGGCTCCAACAGAGCCGGAGCCACCGGAGGAGGCTTGGATACAGTAGCCTGAACCTTCGGTGGCTTAGAAGGTTTACTAGGCCCTGTTTTAGAGGGAGAACCTTCTGGCTTAAGTAAGCCACGGAGGATCAATTTATTCCTCCTTTCCTGCAGGACTCTCTGGCTAAAAGAGTGACACAAAGCACAGGAGTCCTGCAGGTGCAAAGGCCCCAGGCAGTAAACACAAGAAGTGTGACCGTCTGTCAGAGACATTTTCTGACAGCACGAGTCACACTTCTTGAAGCCTGAGACCCTGCCTTCCTTTGACATATTTCTAAGGAAGAAGTCACACACACACCCCAACAAACACACACAATTAATCCCTAACACACAGACACACAGGTAGGGATTAACCAATGGGGTCTAGGCCTAACTTAACTGTTATACAATTACAAAAGGAATTTAAAAGTTTTGAACTGTAAGGGAATAGGGTGGGCTGTAGACACACTACACACTATGAAAGTGGAAAAAAAAGGGGAAAATAAATCCCTAACTAAGCTTTTTTTGACAAAAAATTACTTACCTCAGCTGGCAAAGGAGACCTCTTTCGCTAAGCGGCAAACGAGATCTGAGGTAGTTCCGCCTTGCATCATGGGATATAGGGTTGCCTCGAGCTGGTAAAAGGAGTTCTCAAGCTAAAGCAAGTGCCGAGTCGGAGCCGAGGATCGGCTCCGAACCCATCCAGCAAGAATGAAGGCGAGATTGACAACTTAACATCATAAATTTACATGCACTATTGTAGCTGTTTAAATGTATACATTTTACCAGTGGAAACTGGAATACAGGAGGTTAACTTCAGAAAAAATAGCTGAAATTTAATTTCTTTATGGTTACACAACAAAATATGGTATCTTTCAGTTTTCAATGCAGCTAGAGACATAATGTCTGTACTAGGGAGATTTTTGTATTGTCTTTAGGGTGAAATAATTGTTAGTCTTGATATGTGTAGGAATGTAATTGTTTTATGACTTCCAGCATCTGCCAAATATCTGAGGTATATGTATTTTCACAGGTAAATGCTAAATACTGCCAGCTCCCAGCAGTGGGGGGTTCATCTGGGAACTAGAGTCAGATAACAAGAAATGATGTCATTCTGCAAGCTATCCTAGCAGTAATATTTGCAATATTAATTTGAGAAGTCTCTTAGAAAGACATAGCATTCTGTATTCTGTCTTGGACATGACAAAAACCATTCACCACAACATCTGCCTTGCTCTAATGAAGTAAGTTTCTAGGGAACAGTATAACTGTCTTAGATACAGTCAGAAATATAGTAGAGCTTAGTTTAGATATTTTTATTTATTTATTTGAGACTGTTCTGTAATGATCTTTTAAATATTTCCTATGGCTCAGAATTCTGATGTCACTGTGAATATATATTTAGTATTGTCTTGTTCTTTTATTATTCATTATTAAATATATTTAAACTTTTTATTATGGCTAGTCTGTGCAGAGATATTTAAGTTTTGAGAGTACTTGCATATTTATTTGGTGGCAATGGGTGGGCCACTCCTTATAGCCTTGCTCTTGGTCAAACTACCATATACTGAAAAAACCACGGAAACTGGAACACAGCAACACTTTATTCCGGTACCTCGGCGAAATGCCTTCAAAGGAATAAGTTACAATCACAGGTTTCATCTATTTATACTGTGCATAAAGTAATTAATCAATTAGCATAATTAATTAAGAGAAATTACCACAATTTGCATAGAAAATTAAAGAGACCTTTCCAATGAAAATATAAGTGACAATTTCATCTAAATACAAATAAATACATATGTGAAATATCTGAATATTTATAAGATAGACAATGTATTACACCTAAGACTTTTAAACAATAAAGAACGTTGAATATTATTAAATTGTGAGGTTAACCTCCAAATTCATACCCCTGGGTTTCAAGGTGCCAAATTTCAAGATGAATTCACTCTCCAACTTTAATAAATTTTGTAAATAATTTATACCATTCATAAATTTTGGTTTGGCTAAGGCACAAAAAATTAAGGAATCCATGCTTCCTTTGTGAAATGTATTAAAGTGTTCTGAAATGGGACTATCCAATCTGACATTGCGTATATCGCCCATGTGTTCTAGAACCCGTATTTTAAGTTGGCGTTTAGTTTGACCGATATAATATTTAGGTGGTTCACAACCACAACCAAGTATATATACCACACCACAAGATTTACAATTGAATTCATCATGGGCGACATATTTAACGCCATTAATCAAACTACCAGACAGATTTCTAACCTTGGGGCAAATTTTACATTTGCCACAACTTGACATGCCCACTTTGTTCCCACAGAAATTAGCATTCCCAAACTTGAATTTCAAAATTTCTTTCAGGTTTGGATACCTTCCATAGGAGAATGACACATGGTTGGGGAATAAATGACCTATTTCCTCATTATAACAAATGATGGGCCACAAAAAGTCAACAATATGCTTCAAATGTGATGAAAAAGGAGAAAATTTTGTAACAAAAAATATATTTTCATTTTTATTACAAATAATTTCACTCGAATTTTGATTTTTCACTTTATTAGGTTTGTTTTTATATATATTGGAGTCAAACAACCTATCCAGACTTCCTTCTATAATACTTCTAGAGTAACCTCTAGCTAGAAGTCTAGTTTTAATATTCAAAAATTCTGCCCTCCATTCTGTACTATCTGAAGTGTGTTCTTTAATACGTTTGAATTCACCAAAAGGAAGTGCCTCAATTAAATGAGCAGGATGTGCACTAGTGCCATGTAAAAAATTATTGGAAGCAGTATCCTTTCTAAAGGGCCTAAACTGTACAGTTTCCTTTTCATCCACATACAACGAAATATCCAAGAATTGGATTATTTGTGTGTTGACAGTAAATGTGAATTCAAGACCAAATTTGTTTTGATGAAGTTGGTCCACAAAACCATCAAAATCTGAAGTTTTTCCCTTACAAACAAAAATCAAATCATCAATGTATCTGCGATATAAAATAACATTCTTGTGAAAAAAATCTAAAGTATACAAAAAACTATTTTCAAAATAAGACATGAAGAGAATGGCATAAGTAGGGGCAAAATTAGCCCCCATAGCCGTTCCCTCCTTTTGTAAGAAAACTTTATTTTCAAAAAGAAAATAGTTGTGAGTAAGTGCAAATTCCAACAATACAATGATGAAAGAAGTGCGAGGTCCCTCCCCCAAAATTTTGTTAATGGCTTCCAAACCAAATCTGGTTTTAATGCTAGTATAAAGGGCCTTTACGTCAACGGTTGCCCAATAGAAAGTTTTGTCCCATTTGAAATCCTTTACCAATTCACAGTATTGATTTGTGTTGCTAATGTGTGAAATAACATTTTTTAATTCTAATTTAAGTATACTATCTAATAGTATACCTATGTGTTCCAAAAAGCCGCCACAACAGGATACTATTGGGCGACCAGGGGGGTCTAGCAAATTTTTATGAATTTTGGGCAGGGCATAGAAAGTCGGGTCTTTGGGATTAGTAATGAATAATCTTTTAACATCTTTATCACTTAAGAAACCCAACCTTTCACCCCTTTCCAAAAGATCCATTAGTAATGAATTATACTCATTGACCGGATTGTGAGAAAGCTCCACATAGGTATAATCATCACACAAAAGGTCATAATTCATTTTTAGAAAATGACTTCTTTCCATAATGACCCAATTACCCCCTTTGTCGGCCGTACAGAATATGTATTTGTCACATACACTTTTCAAACTCTTTAAAGCCAGCCATTCAGCTTTAGTAAGATTATATACCATATATTGCTTTAAAAATGAAGCATATTCAAGTTCCACTTTCTTACAAAGAACATTTTCAAAAACTTTCAAAGTGGAACAATTTTTTGGTGGATTAAATGAGCTGTATGTTGGCAAAAATGGAATTGTAAGTTTGCCATAGCCAGTATAAAAACGTTCCATCTGTACTGAATCATTTGTAATAGAATCAACACTGCTAACATAATCTAAATTACTTAATACATGACTATCAACTTCACATTCATAATCATAAATGGATACATTCATCAAAGAATCATCCAAAATGGACACATTAACAGAATCATGTAATGAATTACTGTCACTGTTAACCTCAGTTGAATCAGCACTTGTGCATGGTCTGACACTAGACCCTTCCACAAGTGTATCAGTTTCTACATGCATCAAAGGTTTTTTAGAATCAAAAAACAATTTTAGATAAAGTTTTCTGCAAAAGCGCTTTACATCCAAAAGTAAATCTGAGATAGCAGGTATTCTAGTAGGAACAAACTTACTGCCTTTATCTAAAACAGCTAGCATATCACAATTAGGTACAAAATCGCTTAAGTTGACAATGTGTGAAAAGACAGTGTTAATAAAAACAAAATCTGTACAGACATTCACACAGTCATTTTGGAAAGCAGAACACAAAAACTGCGTGTCATTCACATAATCAGTACCTCCGGTTACGGCCCTTCTGCCGTGACTTCCGTTTTGAGCCTTGTCGAAAATTCCATCTGCCCTGTTCTTCTGTATCAATGGTTTCATCATTATCAGCTACAATGTCCACTCTTTCGAATGAAACACTTTTCTTGCTTCCCACAGTATCGGACGAAGATGCAGCGGAGTCTCGGCTGCTACGTGACCTCCCATCAGCAGTTTTGTTTCGGACCGAACCATTTTGACGCTTCCTCTGCCAGGAATAAATCAAATTATTCCTGAAGTCGCCAACATCTCTATTAAGCTTCTTCTTTTTTCTGGCAACCACGTCACGTTCTACTTTCGATACTTCCACGTTAATATCCTTGATAGCTGAACTGAAAACAGTATTAGAAATCTCATTTGATAAAGCTGTTTCATCCTCCATGATTTGCGATTGAATCAGTCCAAGAGACCTCCGATTACGCTTTATCAAAATTTTAAGCCAGGAAAGTGTGCACTGTAGTGAAGCTGCCTTCCATTCATCCAGGAACTCACTTTCATCTTCAGAAAATTTATAAGCGGGCAGTTTGTCAATCCTTAAACCCCTTGGTGTAACAGATAATTCAACGTACTTTTCCAGTAAACGAATGTCATAAAAAAGAGAAGTCTCCTTAACTCTTAATTTCTTTAGATCTTCAAACCTTTTATCAAAAGAATTGTTACCGGCTACAGTCCATGGATCAAAGCACGCCAGCTTGTTCTCCCTTTCTTTAACCAAGCTGGCAAATAAAATGCCATTAGTATCCGATGCTGTAGACATAACCAACGAACCAGCTAATGAACAAGAGCAAGAAAAACCATAAAACCAAAAACTGAAAAACACGAAAACTGGAACACAGCAACACTTTATTCCGGTACCTCGGCGAAATGCCTTCAAAGGAATAAGTTACAATCACAGGTTTCATCTATTTATACTGTGCATAAAGTAATTAATCAATTAGCATAATTAATTAAGAGAAATTACCACAATTTGCATAGAAAATTAAAGAGACCTTTCCAATGAAAATATAAGTGACAATTTCATCTAAATACAAATAAATACATATGTGAAATATCTGAATATTTATAAGATAGACAATGTATTACACCTAAGACTTTTAAACAATAAAGAACGTTGAATATTATTAAATTGTGAGGTTAACCTCCAAATTCATACCCCTGGGTTTCAAGGTGCCAAATTTCAAGATGAATTCACTCTCCAACTTTAATAAATTTTGTAAATAATTTATACCAT
This sequence comes from Protopterus annectens, assembly GCF_019279795.1. Lineage (NCBI taxonomy): Eukaryota > Metazoa > Chordata > Ceratodontiformes > Protopteridae > Protopterus > Protopterus annectens. Next base: position 702,971,858 of record NC_056751.1, on the reverse strand, counting down.
TCATAAATTTTGGTTTGGCTAAAGCACAAAAAATTAAGGAATCCATGCTTCCTATGAAATGTATTAAAGTGTTCTGAAATGGGACTATCCAATCTGACATTGCGTATATCGCCCATATGTATTAATATTAATATTATACAGTAAGATTAGACACCCTTTATTAAGGACCTTAAAGTAGCTGATAAGGAGTTGACTAGTGGCAGTGGTAACTACCTTATAGTCTGGACAGAAGGAAGTATAGCTATTAAAGCTGTGCCAGCCTCCCCCAGGTGAGCGTGTGTAAATCAAACCTCAAAGAGTGTTGTGCATGTTAACTTCTTGGGCAGGGACAAAAAGCACTGGTTGGATAGAGAGCATGCTGGTAGGTCTTGGCCTGGTCACTCAGCTGGGATCTCAACTCGATAGCTGTGCCAGTAGGGAGTCTTACTGGGGATCTGGAGAAAGAGGGAAAAACCAGCCCCGGGCTGACTGTGGTCTCCGTGTGCTCTTAAGGGAAATTGCACTTGATGCAGAGAGCTGCATCCTCCCAGTGTACATCCCCCACTGCTGCCAATGGTGAGGCTTGAGGTTCCTTGATTATTGGTCCAGTGGTGAGTTGTCACAAGGTAAATCATTTATTTATTTATTTCCCTAATTCAAATAGTTACTTGTTCCCTTTCTAAAATGTTGGGTGTTTGATTCTTTTAGATATATATGAAATTAAAGCCATGTATTTTCACTTAGAGTTTAAAAGGTTAAACTATTCATCTTGTTAAAAGGTAATCATTATTATGATGAAACTTATGGTAGGTGGCACACTTTCTGATATCTTGGCATAATTGAGTAATGTGCTATTAAATATAATACAAGATGCAACAAATGGCACTAAAGAGGCATGTTACGTTAGATTCTGGGTTCTTAAAATGATCCAGTAGTGTGGTGCTAATAGTATACATAACACGCAATAGCACCCAAGAAAGACATGCTATATTATAAACAGAGTAGAAACAATATAGATTTTAACATATACAAAAGTTACTACTGGAATGATATCAAATAATTAGAGTAACATTCACATTTTACAGGTTACACCCAAATCACACATAACTGTCATCCTTTTAATGAAAGTTTATATGATATGTCTCCTTTAAAAAATTACATAAACATCTCATACAAACAGTGCTTACTAAATCATTAAATGTTATTTCTTTGAGTGCAAAGGCTTTTTAGTGGTTGGGATACTTTGAGATGCTTTTGTTGTTTTTTTGTGGTTTGTAGGGGCTTGATATGTGGTGTGGTGATGGCTTGGATTCACTTGTAAGTGTGTCTATGTGAACTGCAACTGAGGGATTATTTATTTTCATGCTCTTATGATGAAAACCAGCTTGAAACAACCTAGAGTGATGAGCACTTTTGTGATGCTGCGGGAGTTCTGAAAATTCTAAGAACTGTCCAGGTTACTTCTTCCTGTCTAAAAGTAAATAATCATACTATTTTGAATCATATGCTAAGATGTCAAAGAATACAAGTTACATAATAAGCAAAAGACAGTGAATTGCATTCTAAACCACTGTCAGGTATCACATAGTTCTGAATGCTGATATATACTTGACATGCAATAGCACCCAGGAAAATTATGCTATGCTATAAACAAAGTATAACAAATATAGTTTCTTACATATATAAAAGTTATTATTGGAATGTTATTAAATAATTACAATAACATTAACATTTTTACAAGTTAAACCTGGAACACACATAACTGTCATTCTTTTAATGCAAGTTTATATGCTATGTCTCCTTTAAAAAAGTGACGGCCTGCTTTATATTAAACATCTCATACAAATAGTGCTTACTGAATCATTAAATGCTATTTCTTTAAATACAATAGCAATATATTTTTAATGGTTAGCATGCTTTGAGGTGGGTTTTTTTGTTGGGTTTTTAGTGGTTCAGAGGGATTTGGGGGATTGATGTGTGGAGTGGAGGCAGCTTGGATTCACTCGTGAATGTTTTTGTGTGAACTGTAGCTGACAAATTGTTCATTTGCAAGCCCTTGCCATGAAGACCAACTTGCAGCAGCTTCATTAGAATCATGACCACTTTTGTGATGCTGCTGGAGTTCTAAAATTCTAAGAACTGTCAAGCTATTTATTCCTGTCTAAAAGTAAACATAATATTTTGAATCACATGCTAAGATGTCAGTGAATACAAGTTAGATAATAAGCAAAATACAGCAAATTGCATTCTAAACCACTAAGAGTTATTAAATAGTTCTGAATACTTGCAGTACACCAAAAGGATAGTTTATATACTAGCCTAAAGAATGACACTTCTGATAAAAAAATCTAGGATTGTGTTTCTCTGTTAGTCTCTTTTTAATGATAACAAAACTTAATATCTCAGAACAATTTATTATGGAAAGTTTGAATGTTAAAAAGGAAGACTTTTCAGATGTTTGTTCAGATGCTATTAGACATAACATTTAAGGAAAAATGGGACTGATTGTCAGCAGTACCAGATTAAAGAGTATCAAACATATAAGGGTAAATATAAATATTCTATTATATGATACACTACACTAGGATTATAGCTAAATATAAAACCTAGGAATACAGTAATAGAACAAGACGTAGTATACAAACAGAAATAGAAAGTGATCAGAATAAGTAAATATGTGTATAAATAAAGAATATAAGTATGTCTACAAGGGTGGGAGGTTGGCATAGTAGTTAAGGTGTTCACTTTATAGGCACAAGGTGCAGGGTTTGATTCTCATATGGGATAATTGGCTGGGCTTGGAATAGCCCACAAGAAGAGTTAACCTGTTACTAATTTATCTGAGGAAGCTCGCTGTTGTTGCGGGTGAAAGCGCTAAACCTGATTCTGTTTTATACATTAAAATAGTATTCTTAACCCTAACCGGCATGGATTTATTTTGCTGACAGTTACTATTGGGTGGACAGACCTGTTTGGGAAGTCTTTTTGCTTGTCTGTGGTTGTCCCGAACGGTTCAAGATTTATTCAGGTGTTACTAATTTATGAACTTGTGATCCTATGAACAATTTTACACATAGTAAATAAAATAGAAAAAATAAAAAATCATCCGACCTATAAATTAATCAATATGAAAACAACAACTGACTTCCTGTATATAGTAGACTATGGAGATAATGTGAGGTACAGGGTGTGATGCCCCTGCACTGGCCCAGTAATCACGGAGCCTCAATCCTCACCACTGGCAAAAGTGAGGGGCGTACACAATGTTAGGATTAGGATGATAAGTACACACACAGTAAAGTACAATTTCCCTTCAGAGCACACAGAGATCACAGTCAGTCTGGGGCTGGTTTCTGCCTCTTTCTCCAGATCCCCAATAAGACTCCCCACTGGCACAGCTATAGGGTTAAGATCTCAGCCAAGTGGTCAAGCCAAAACCTCCAGCACCCTCTCTATCCAACCAGTGCTTCATGTCCCTGCCCAAGTAGCTCTCTCTCTCTCTCATACACACACACACACACACACACACACACACACACACACACACACACACACACACACACACACACACCTGGGAAAGGCTGGCACAGGTTTACTAGTTATGCCCCCTTCTGTCTAGACTATAAGGTAGTTATCACTGCCACCAACCACTACTTATCAGCTACTCTAAGGCCCTTACAAAGGGTGCCCAATCCTACTGTGTATTGTTACTATTATCCAAATGGTAAGTGTGACCAACAGCAAGGCTATTGGAGTGGCCTATACAGTGTCAGCAAATACATATGCAAGTACACTAAGAGCTTAAATATCTCTAAACAAACCAGCCACAATTAAAGGTTTAAATATGTTTAATAATAAATAATAAAAGAACAAGACAATACTCAAGCAACACAGTAACTACAGAGTTCAGATCACAGGAAATATTTTAAAACAACATTGCAGGACAGTCTCAAATAAATACAGAAAATATCTAAACTAATCTTTACTATATTCCTATCTATATCTAAAAGATACTATGTCCTAAATAACTTACTTACAGAGCAAGGAAAATGCAGATGATGGATGTTTCTAGGTCCAAGACAAGACACAAAATGCACAGTCTTGCTCTGAGAGAGTTCTTAAATTAATAATCAACATTACTGCTGTGTTATCTCAGATGACATCACTCTTTGTCACCTGACTTCAGTTCCCAAGATAAACAGATACTTAGAATTTAACACTTCTGTGTCAAACATACATGTCTCTCAGAAGTGTCCAGCTGCTAGGAAGTCATAGAGCAATAAAACACTTTTACATTTGAAACCTAGTAATTATTTCTGCTTCAAGACAATAGAAAAAACTCTAGCTCTAGACATTATCTGCTTGCTGCACTGAAACTGAGATAACACAATCATACAACACTTTACTTTTCAACTTATTTTCCTGAAGTTTTGCAAGTTAACTCTGTATGTTCCAGCTTCAACTATTAAAACGTACATTTGCACAGGTATATAGTTTATATACATTTCTGTTCTTCTCTGGTAGGGTACACTGTGGTTACATTCTTGAAGCTTAGTACAGAACATACAGTTCTCTTACATTTGTAAGACAAGCATATGAATCATATTACTATTCACAACTGACATATGATTATTTATAAAATTCCAGATAGCTGGGCTGGCAGTGTGTCACACAGAGAAAGATGATTGTAAAGTTATTCAGTTTAGTCGACTTATAATAAAGATTCTGAATACCTGTTTAACTTTTCTTATTCATAATAACTCACTAGAGGGCTTTTTTAAGATGATACATACTAAAAATATCAGGACATTAATATGAATCACAAGTATAAGCTAAGCTTTGTTAGCCTAATGGAGAGTTTGAGAAGTAGTTTGTTCATCTTTTTCAACAAATTAGGAATACGGTATTCTGTGGTAGAATGTTTTAGGGTTATATTGTTCATAGCTGAAAATTTCATATTATTATATATAAAGTATATAACAAGTTCTGCACACAAAAGCAATTTGATTATACTTGTATTTTTTTCTCTGTTATATAAATAATTTCCTTCACATCCACACTATATGTCAAGATGAAACCACAAGGATTAGGTTCTCTTAAAACTGGGCTAGATCTATAATTTTCCTGGGGTACACGAATCTGATTAAGAATAGGTAAATAAAAACCTGTCTCCCTCTTACTCCATACCTCCGACTAGAGTTCAGAAATGATCCCTTCTGGTTAACCTCTGTTAGCAGTTATCCCCCTTATTTGCAGAAGAGGTCCATCATTAAAGGTCAGCTGGATAGAGCTGCTGGGATGGTGACTAAAGACAGTGATTTCATGGAAGAATGTAACTTCATGAGAAGTCTTTTTCTCAACAGAGGTTACCCAGAAGGGCTCATTTCTGAACTCTAGTCAGAGGTACGGAGTAAGAGGGAGACAGGTTTTTATTTACCTATTCTTAATCAGATTAGTGTACCCCAGGAAAATTATAGATCTAGCCCAGTTTTAAGAGAACCTAATCCTTGTGGTTTCATCTTGACATATAGTGTGGATGTGAAGGAAATTATTTCTACCATCCAGAAAAACTGGAATTTGGTCATACAGGATGGATCCACTCGGAAGAAATTAATGGAATATCCGAGGATGGTTTTTAAAAGGGGTTATAATCTTAAAAACATCCTTGAGAGGAAATCTAAGGTTCCAAACTTTAGAGTGGGCATGTACAAATGTAACATGTGCCGTTATTGTAGGAATATCAAAGCGGGCTCCACTTTTGAAGTTAGGGGTACCAAGTATGGAATACAGGGTAGATTCAATTGTACTAGTTCTCAAGTGGTTTATTTGGCCAAGTGTTCCCAATGCCCGGCTTTCTATGTCGGGAAAACAGATAGAAAACTACAAGAGCATATGTACGAACATCTGTACGCTATACGAAAGGGCACTATGGAGAACGCTTTCGCTAAACACATCACAGAGAATCCTCAACATGAAGTTTTATTCCAAGTAATTGACCAAGTACAGTCAGATGGGAGGGGGGGACCGGACTCGCTCATTTTGGAGAGTAGGGAACTGGTCTGGCCGCTGAGGTCGGATGCTTGCCATTATCCTGGCATCAATGGTATGTCATCAATCACATGTTTATTGAAACTCAAAAGTTTAAACAGATGAAGTAATTATTTTATGTGTTCATATACATAATTTGTTTGATTTCCTGATTTTTTTGATTTTCTTTAGTTCTTTGGATATTTTCCTGATAAATATACATATTGTAATTTTGGATATAAGTCATCAAATAGACAGGGGTAGTACCCTCATAGGAAGTTTCGGGACCACGTGGGTGGTTGGGGGGATCATGTTATTACATTTCAAACGGCTCAGTTTGACATATTAAAATAAGAACATGTAGTATTCCATGTCATATGTCATGTGTTTTAAACTTAGCAGTTTCGTGCTGGAATTGTTTTGACATCATGTTTTATATTTCTATGTATTTTAATTGATTATTTAGCTAAGGTTAATTCGGTGCATTCATATTGTACATACCATGCTACACAATACGTGCTTTAAATACATGCTGAAATTGATTTGGACAACAAGTTTTCCATTTCTATGTATTTTAATTTATTTTTCAGCTTAGGTCAATTTGGTGCATTTATATTGTATATAGTATTCTATGCTATACAATACATGCTTTAAATACAGCAGTTTCGTGCAAGAAATGTTTTGTGATAGTACATTTAATATTTCAATGTATTTAATTGATTTTTCAGTGTAGGTTGATTCAAATACTTAAACTGTACAAAGGACATTTCATCCTACAGGAGTTGCATGGTTTTTAATATAGTAATGTATTTTTAATATATGTTTTAGTGATTATGTGAGAGGAAGGCTGAAGATATAAGAAGGGGTTTAACTGCTATGATGTTGTATCCATTCTGAGGAAGTTGTTTTTTAAACTGATGAAAAGCTAGTGTTTGAGCTTAAAATAAACGTTTTCTTCGTTCCTAACGTTTTGGGTGATTTGTCAAAGGCTTCTGGTGGGTTACTGAAGAGATTCCACCTGTTTTCTTTTTATTATAGTTTTTACCCATAAATTACCACATAGGTGGCAATACACTAAACACCAAAAGTGTGATAAGAGACTTAGGGACACAGGTGCACAGTAGTCTCACCTTCAATAAACACATCGCCGCAACAGTCAGGAAATCCTTCTATGTGGCACACCTCATCACTAAGGGCTTTTCATCCAGAAAAAAGGAGGTCGTTGTCCCACTGTACTCATCCCTTATTAGACCCATCATACAGTACAACGCCCCGTTTGGTATGTACCTCACAAAACATCTGCAACAACTGGAAAGGCCACAGAACCACCTCACTAAAAGAATCACAGGCCTAAAGCAGATGCCCTATGCTGATCGACTAAAAAACTCCAGCTATACTCTGTCACATATCATCTACTCAGAGGCAATCTCTGCTTAACATACAAGGCCATGTCAAACCCAGAGCTGTTGGACATGCTACACTTAAAGAAATCCCAATCCATCAGAGCCACACATTCCAGGGACCTAAACCTTGTCATCACAATGAACAAAACATGCTGGAGGGATAGGTTCCTGACCCAGAGACTCCCCATACTCTGGAATAGACTGCCCATACATGTCAAGCAGACTGCCTCCTTGGCCATCTTCAAAAGGAACCTTGACGACTGGATGAGAGATAGGAAATTTACTCCGGGGATCACATCAGTCACCCTGCTAGACAGGGGTCCAGGGAAGTAAATATTGTGGGAAGAAATTGCCAGGGAATTGTTATGGCTAGGCTTGTATATGCCCTAGGGTTGATAGCCTAGTAATAACCTATGAACTCTTGTGCTTATGTTAAAACAGGTTCTTTTTTCTAATTCCTTTAAATTACAAAAAGGCACAAAACAAGGCTGTCCATTATCATCTTTACTTTTTGCAGTAGCTATAGAACCCTTTGCTAATAGTATTAGATTCAATAAGAGCATTAACGGTATTAAAATAAAAGAAGAGTTCGAACTAAAGATTAAACTCTTTGATGATGGTATTTTACTAACAATGGAAAATATAGAAAAATCATTAGAACATATAATTAGTTCTATGAGTCAGTTTGAAGACATCTCAAATTTAAGATTTAATCATATAAAACAAGTACATTATTAATTAATAAAAAATAAAAAAAATACAAAAAGTATTCTAACTTCAATTGGAACAGCAATCAAATGAAATACCTTGGTATAACCATTATGTCTAACTTTAGTAAAGCTCTATAGTTAGATAGATGTAATATTTCTAAATCTTTAATTTTATTTAATGCTACAATTCCAGAGATAATTCCAAAAACCCAAGTGCCTCTTCTTTGGTCTATTCTTGCTATAGCCAGAAAAGTAATTACTAAAAGTTGGAAAAAGTAAAGTTACCCCTCTAGTGTTAAATGTATTAGTATGGCAAAAATTGTTTGCAGTAGTGAATTGTGTGCTACAAAAATGAGACCTGCTTGAAAAATATTAATTGTTGTTGATGTATAACTTTGATGTATCAATCTGCTGGGGACCTACATAAATAGTTATGTGTTTGTTTTATAACTGATTTATTTATTGTTTTAAAACCAAATAAAAATAAAAAAAAATCTACTCTCTTTTGTTAGATTTCCCTCCTAGAGCCTCTAGATATACCCTCATTGTTGCAAATCAAATTCCAGTCCCCAAATATAATAATATTCCTTGCTGAAAGCTGATAATTTCTCCCAATTTTTAAGCTCCATAATAGCAGTTTTAGATGGACTATAAATGCCACCATAATCCTTATCCCTTGCCAGTAGCCCCTTACTACCACAAATTTGCCACTATTATCTTCCCCCCTCTTCTATCACTACTGAAGCACCTCTAGCAATTAATAAAAGTACTCCTCTTTTCTGCTGAATATCCATCCTGAACTCCTATCTTTATCAAATTTCACATGATCATTTCTTTACAAATGTGTCTCCTGTATCATTGCTATTTGTACTGTGTATTTCTTAATATAATTATTCTTTCTTATTTGTGTATACCTGTGAGACCATTCACATTTCAAGATAATATGGAAAGTGTCACCATTATGACAATAAATCATTATTCCCACCTATTATATATATGACAGCTTTTTTAAATGTCCAAGTAAATTTCCAGCTTTTGTGATACATGCACCCATTAATGTTTGGCAGGTTAAACCTTTGTACACTTTTCTCATCAACAACATTGGAACCTGTCATATTTTACAAGACTTCTTTTTTAAATGAAATGAAAATCCTCAAACAAAAAAACACAAATATCCCCAGTGCACCCCAATCACTGGTTAACTTAATATAAATACACACAACTATGTACATATTCAAATAATGAAGTTTCACCCTCCTAATAGGAACAATTGTAACAAGTAGACAACTGAAAACACAGGCATTAATTAACCTAAAGTTGAGCTTATCAATGCTAAGATGTATGTTATTGCCTGTGCTTCTACTTAGACTAATTGGTGTCTGTTCTTTTTTATTTTCATTCCCCTCCCAAATGTGAAAAACAGCTTGCATGCTTTCCAAAAAATTTTACTTTTACTCTTGAAGAGACATTGCTTTGGCTTTTTTATTGCTTTATAATTAGCTTGTTTCGAATGGAAACATCAGAGAAAAAAAATGTAGTCCTCAGCTGCAGGCTTTAAAGCTGAATCATTTATTGCTAAAGGAAAACTTTTCATTATAGTCAGTGTACTCTTATTTACTTGTTCCCACTTAAAACTTATTATTAGATTAACCCACGGGTCTTAATCCAGTCACCTATGCAAAAGTAAGAGAAAACATATCAGCTCTACAAATATTATGATCTCTGTACTTCTACCCCATTCCTCCACCTCAACAATCCAAGCATATACTCTAGTAACTCATTCAAGCCTATAAAGGCATTTTTGTATCCATCCAGTTCACATCCTTAGTTCGATCATAGGAGGCTACAGGGCTAATGGCCCTAGAGAGTTTTTAAGCCTAACCATTCATGCCACAATGTCCCCCATTATCAATTGGCACAGGCTAGAACAGTTTTGTATATGCCTGTGCCTTAAGGCATCGTCAAACTTCCCTGTCCATAAGGGCCACAGGTGAAAAGCCAGGGGTATATTTGCAATTTCCTATTCATTGGTCCAAATTGCATTTCAATAGGCTTAGTGAAGAGCTCTGTCCATCTACTGGGAGTTAACCCCTAAGACACATACCTGTCCCTCCACAATATTTTGTAACAGATGAGGTTCAGAACCATAGATTGGGTAATTCTAGTGCTGCTTGTTTTGTGAATGAGCAGCAGATCCATCAGGGCTGGATCAGAGAAAAGTTTAGGTGATCACAGGTAAATACCAGGCTATCACTCCTATTGTAAGCCTAGCCAATAACCAGAGATCAGATTCAAACCCTCTACCTTGTATCTGTGAGGTAAATACCTTAGTCATTATGCCAACCCCACTTACAAGATAAGTCCAGAACGTTTTTGAGCCTAGATTCTTTAATCAAGTGACTTATCAGCTAATAATAGGCAGTATTAGAAAGTACAAGAGTTAACAATTTTACAATAAGATTGTTACTCTAGAATATCCTTCAGTAAAGAAATGAATCAATTAATCTGTCACTTATTCATATTTTCATATATGTTCATATTTTCATAACTGAGAATCCTACTTGTTATTGAGGTGGTGTCATGTGATATGCCATAGTGGGAGACAAGACAATTCTTTGTCAATGTCCAGTTATATCACATTATGCCTGAGTTATTGTTAGTTGTTTGTTAGTAATTATTAAAATAAAAATATTTCCATATGTGCTTAATACGTGAAAAAAATAAGTGACTTACAAAATGTTGCAAGATGCTCTTGAAGAAAACTGTCTTTGATATTTTCACTGTAAGTTGCACATCTTGGGATATTCAATGTTATTGATATTGCTAATTATAAAATTAAGCATATGCTTTCATATTTCTACAAATATCTAATAAGTATGCACATACAGAAGAATTTCTTGTCTCATGAAACTTTGGTTAACAAAATGTTCTAACAACATATGTCTATGTAATACACTTTTCAGGATATGGCAATTTGTGATAGTGTGACAAAAATATAATATACTATAATAGCTATGAAAAGACTATGAATACATGGACTGTTATCACTGTAAAGAATTCTTCTTACTGGCAACATTGCTACTTTAAGTTTATTTTTCAGACAATGCTCTAGAATGCAAGGATGTTTGTAGGCTGTTAGAGGTGTCACATTCAGTTAACTTAAATATGCTTTTGTTTAGCCTTTCTTCTCTTTTTGCATTGTAATGCCTACATTTCAAAACTAAAAAGGAATAAAAAGAAAGGCATTTGTTTACTTTTGCATCTTTATCATAGAAATAAAACTGCTTTACTGAAAAACATGCAATTTATGTAATGAAAGGTTTCATAGAAATACCGTTAAGATCAGAAATTGTTTAACTTAAGTTGCCTTTTCCTTCCTCTTCCCCTCACCTCATTCTCCATTCAACATTAATGGTATGAAATGAGGAAAATGCCTTGAAGTTCCCCACAAGTTTAACAAAGTCAACAAAAGTCCAGTCCTTCCACTTTTTTCTTAAACAGCCATATTTCACAAATGCAACTGATGCTTTGCAGTCTCACATTTATTCCCTAATTTCTGTGTTGCTGGCCTTGTTCCTGTTCATCTACATCTCCTAACTCCAGACTGCTTCATATCCAAGTTACTCTCAATTCTTCTAGAGAACTCCTGTCCTTTTCTCTGTCTCTCAAGCATTTTCCTTTAAAACAATGGAAAAGTTTTCACTGTCAAAGTCTCTCTGTATGCTTTATTATCAGAAGAATGAGAAACAGCGTCAGCTTCTGATTGATGGCTCTCTTTTTGCTGGACAAACTTTTTTATTTTCTCCTTAGCCTGTTCTGCATTAAAAAATATTTTGATCCTCTAGTAAAAAATATTCTGAAGACAGCTGGGTACAGCAGCTTGAATCATTTCAATAAACCAATACTGCCCATAAGGCATAACAATAAACCAAACATACTAGTCATTGACGACTCAGTTGCGAGACACACCAATGTCCCCCTTACCAGGCTCAACAAGGAGAAGGTCACAGTCAGTTATCTGTCAGGTGCCACAATCCTTCACATCAAACATGCACTTAAGTCTCTCCACAGCAGGTACAAGTATGACTCTGTCATTATCCATGTTGGTGTGAATGACTTGAGATGTACCTCCTTTTAAACTATATGAAGAGAGACATGATTGAGCTCTCAAAGTATAAGACCCAGGTAGGTATGACCCTAGCCCTAAGCAGCATCCTACCTTCACTAAGAATGATACCTCAATACCAACAAAAAATAATTGACGTCAACAATTGGCTTAGTTTCTGGTGGCATTCCAAGGGAATCCAGTGTCTTTCTGCCTGGGATGACATGGTTGACAGGGTTTATTATCAATACTGCGAACAACAACCTATCGGCACATATGCTGCCAAAAATCAGATTGTTGTTCACAGAATGTAAAGTGTATGGGATAGTCGAACACACTTACATGAGTGCAGTAGTGCATTCACCTTAGTGTGGTCAACAAACTGTACAGGGGGACCGGTACAGTGGAGACTGGAAAGTCATCCATATCCCCACTGTGGTACAATCTTGGAGTTGGAATATATTGTCAGCAGGGGGTGTGGGTGCAGGGGGGTTTGACCTCTGCAAAAAACGTGATATGTTGTATAAGAGTTGGATTTACATCAGCTCCTATACAGGTATCACGTGATGTTTTTGATGACAATGTCAACTCAAATGTGTCGATCATTTGGATCGACATTGTGATGTGGAAGAGATTCCAGTTTCGATGGTTTACTTAAATATTGGAAACGGAAATTATTTAGCCTTTCACAATAATGATAGTAAACCGGTTGACAGACCTCGATGCTTTGCCAAAGATGGCCTCCACCTGTCACCCCTGGGATTCCGGATTCTGGCCAAGGTTCTTGCCTCCCCCATTGTGCATTTTTAGGCAATGCCCCAAAGACAAATCTTCCAACATAAAAGATCTGTCAAAAAGCAAATTGAAGGTCATGCTGCTTAACACTAGGAGCCTTAACCTGCAAATGCAGTCACTGGAGGCTCTCCTTGCACTGGAAGATTCCAACATCTCTTCAGTCACCGAAACTTGGTTCAAGGCTGCAGAGAGCACCCCTGTCTTAACAGGTTATACCTCATTCCACACATTCTGACCCCAAAATGAGGTTGGGAAGACTAAGGGTGGTGGAGTCTCTATCTTTTCTACCTATCTCTTTCATTAATGACAAGCACACCTCTAGTCTGGTTTGCAGCATGATGCACTAGAACTACTCCAGGTGCAACTAACAGTTGGCAAGACACCCATCCAAGTTATAGCCAGCTATAGACCCCCCCTCCATGACTCAGGACACCCACCCCTCTTACCTGGACCTACTTGACTCCATCAAGGTACCCCCTTAACACCTGATCCTTGGTGACTTCAACTACCCAACCATAGACTGAGTGAACTATTCCTGCACTAATGCACTCATCCAACAATGTCTTGACTTCATCAATTCTTACACACTAGACCAGCTCATCTCATCCCCCACAAGGGGAGACAACATTCTGGACTTGGTTCTCACCAACATGGACTACTGTTGCACCACTCCCATATTAAGTTCTGCCCTGGTGAGATCAGATCATCGGTCTGTCTCATTTGAAGTTTCTATCCCGTCAAATCCCTCCCAATGTAACCAGGATAAAACACTTCTCAAATGCTGACTGCAGTCTCCTAAGAGAGGGTATCAGTAGCTTCACACCATCGTCCCCCTCAGAGGATGCAGACAACTATGCTGAACAGTATGCCAATGCAGTATACAAACACCTGTACAACTGTATGGACTCAGCCACCCCCAACAAAACAAAAATCTGCTCCTCAAGGAAACTTAAACCTATCTGGTGGAAATCCTCTATTAACAGGCTTTACAACAAAAGGAAGAAACAGTTGCCCAAAGGAAAATAGGTACAAATTCCCAATTGGAAAAACTCCCTCCTTAGCCTCAACAAGCAAATTAAATCACTAGTGAAAACCTCCAAAGTAAATTATGAATCGGAACTAGCCTGTGAAACAAAGGAAAACCCCAAAGCCTTCTTCAGTTACATCAGGACCCTCCATGGCAAAGCCCAGGTTTGTTCCGAATTAGTACTTAACAGTACCACTTACACTGATCCTGTTGACTTAGCCAACCTGATAACAGATATGTTCAGTGCAAACTTCAACCCCCATCCCCCTAAAGGACCATTTGACATCCCCAATAATTGTCCCACACCTCACATCTCCATAGATCAAATGATAAAGGCCCTATCCAAGGCAAAGAACACAGCTTCCATGTGACCTGATAGTATCCCAGGCTATATTCTGCACCATCTCCAGCAAGAACTAGCTTCGCCACTGAGCACCCTATTCAACCACAGCCTGAGTAAAGGCTTCATTCTAGCAGAGTGAAAAACTGCCATTGTCATCCCTTTGGAAAAAGGTGGTGCCGCTAATGACTATTGCCCCATTATCTTGACAAGTCTGACCTGTAAAGCCATGGAGTGTATTATTATGTATCTCATAAACAAGGACATAGGCAGTCACCAAATACTTGACCCCACCCAGTTCAGATTTGTCAAGGGCAGATCTTGCCTGTTGAACCTGGTTGACTTCTTTGAGACTGTCATCAAAGCCCTGGACGAGGGAAAGTCAGTACATGCAGCTTACTTTGACTTGGCCAAAGCCTTTTACAAAATCCCCCACTCAGGCATCATCAAAAAGCTAACACAACTTGTTGTAAATCCCTATCTCATCAGGTGGGTGGCCAACTTGCTGACAGATAGGACTCACAAGGTCAAAATAGGTGCCTCCATCTCCAACAGCAGACCTGTTACTAGTGGCATTCTACAGAGATCTGTCCTGGGACCCCCATTGTTTGGCATCTACTTCTCAGAGGTCCAGGCAAAGACAATAGGCCTGTGGCTGACCAAGTTTGTGCACAACTTTAAGTTGGGTGCTGTCACTGACTCTCCAAATGATGTTAACATACTGCAAGAGGATCTCACAGCAACAAATGACTGGTGCCAAAGTCATGGCCTTAAGTTAAATGCAAAAAAATGTATTATCATGCCATCTGGCAAAAACACAACCCCTAATGATTACCACATCAACAGCAACCCCATAAGCACACAAACTGAGGTGAGTGATCTGGGTACACAGGTTGACAGCAATCTCACATTCGACCATCATGTAGCAGCAGTGGTTAGAAAAGCCTTTTACTTAGTTCATCTCATAAGTAAAGGGATTTCATCCAAAAAAATGAGGTTATTACCTCTCTATACTCCTCCCTCATTAGACCAATAATTGAATACAATGCCTTGTTTGGTATGTACCTCTCCAAACACCTGTACCAACTGGAAAGGCCACAGAAATACCTCACAAAGAGAATCCATAGCTTCCAACACCTGTCCTATGCAGACAGGCTCAAATCACTATCAGTAAAATACAAAAGCACTTGTGAAGTAGTGTGTCTAGTGCAAAATACAACATTTATTAAAAGGCCAGCAAAAAACTTAACTCTTTAACTGAATCATCACATTTTCATTTCAAGACTTCTTCAGATAAAATTCTACGTAAAAGTGTTGCCTTTATATATCAAAAAAACTCCACCTATTAATTATACACCATCCAATAATAGTCAAATACTCATTAAAACAAGTTTCAGATTTAAAAAATAATCATAGTACTTCTTCTGTATAAACGGTCCTATAAATACATAAATGCTGCATTTATAACATATTTTATACAGAAGAAGTACTGTGATTATTTTTTTAAATCTGAAACTTGTTTTAATGAGTATTAAACTATTATTAGATGGTGTATAATTGATAGGTGGAATTTTCTGATATATAAAGAAAACAATTTTACGTGGAATTTTATCTGAATAAGTTTTTAAATGAAAACATGGTAATTCAGTTAAAATATTAAGTTCTTTGCTGGCCTTTTAATGAATTGCATATTTTGCACTGGACTCACTGCTTCCCAAGTGCTTTTGTATTTTACTGGTTTCCCTTTTGGGATTGCACTTGTTTTTTGTTTTTGTGTTTTTATATCACTCTACTCGGTATTGTACAGATTGCTCAGAGGTGATCTGTATCTCGCCTACAAGGCAATCTCGAACCCTGCCCTACTACAGATACTTTATATCCATAAGTCTAACTCCTCACACATTACCCACTTGAAAGGCCTAAATCTAATATGCAACATCAACAAAACATGCTGAAGAGAGAGGTTTGTCTCCCAGAGGCAGCCCCACTTCTGGAACAGATTTCCCATACTCATCAGAGTACCTTGCTGACCCTCTTCAAGCACAACCTTGGTGAGTGGATGGGAAACCACAAACTTGCCCCAAGGGCTCCACCTGTGTCCCTCATTGACAAGGGTGATAATTGCTAACTGAGGTTTCTTTTTTGTGAATAAACTCTTGTCTAGGCTTATAAAGCCCCCAGGGCCATTAGCCTAGTAACCTCCTATGATCCTATGATCTTTCACCTGCCTCTCAACATTCCCTGATCATTTGAATAAATTAGTTTCTGTTCTGCTTGGTGTACAGTGAATAATCATTTTGCACAAATACTCTACTGTCTCCAAACTTTTAATACTTTGCCCTTCTGCCAAAATTTTGTCAGGATCAACTTTTTCCTACTAGCAGGTTTGCTTCTTTAGTAATACAGGCCTTGGCTGCTTTCTAATGGTAATATTTGGAGCATATACATGGTGTGCCCTTTCAATTAACAGTTCCTGCTGTGCTTATCTTTGCCCTCATAAGATTAATACAGTCTAATACTTCTAGTTTTCCTGTTAAAGCAAATAACTCAGATTTTCCCTAAAGGTCCTCTAATTCTATCATTTTATGAAAATCTTTTCTTGAGCAATCTCATACTCAGTCAGCCTTTTCTTCATGTTTACTAGCTCATCTGAATATCTGTTTAAAGCGTTTTGCCATTTTCCAGCCTTTTTTATTTGAATTGATGTACTCCTTTGTCATTTATTTTAATCAATTCTCAGCACATCTGACTTATTTTTCCTTTAGATTACTGGAAGCCATGTCTTGCACCAAAGCTGGAGCTTGAACTGCTTTTTGCAAACAATTACAGGATTCTTCCTACTCAGCGTTTTCTCTTCAGCTTTTCTAGATGATTTTCTTTCAGGCTCTATTAGTTTCTTCTTTGCTGGCATCAAGGCAATACACTTAATAGCCAGTAACTGAATTTACTAAAGTGACAAGAGTTCCTGGCCATTATGTTTCAGTTTCTTTTTCACACTGGGAGAGCTGAAATTAAGCTGTTGCTTGGTTTGTAGGCATCTTGGAAAGTCTCTTCTGCAGGCAGCAGTATTGGAAGAATTGTACACATTTTCTAAATGTGAGCTGCATTATGTCAGTAATATTAGGCTGTGAACTGACAGATTAATTGTTTTAGCTTTATGTCTGATTATTACATTTCAGAGATTGTTTGGCACAATGTATCAAAATTACATCACCAGAGAACTAGGAGTGTACACCAACAACAACTAAAACAAAAACATTCTGATTAATTTTGAATACAATAGTGAAGACAGAAACACCAAACAAGTGCCTGAGTGTTGGGTATTAAGTGCTCAGTGGTGAATTATATTAGGAGCAATTCAGGTGGCCTCCTGGGGTCCACTGCTCCAGGGAGGCCCAAAACCAGGCACCAAGTATAAGCAATAAAGTACTTTTGATTTAAAAAAGTTTCATATTTATCACTGTTTATTTATTTTAGTTAGTTCATGTGCTGAATAAAAAATTGCTCAGAGAAAAGCATTTATTTTTAGTTTTATTTTAAAAAGTGTCAAATGATACCACGAGTATTTACCACTTTATACTCAAGGTGCCTACCGCTTGCACATGCACAGCATGGGTCAGTAATGCTGTTCAACTAAGGGTGTTTTAATTAATTGATTGATTAATTAATTAATTAATTAATTAATTAATTAATGTTTATTTATTTATTTTAAAGCAAATAAAAGTTTCTTTGATTAAAATAAATAGCCCACTGTGGCCTTTTTAAAGTGGCTGCAGCTTTCTGCTCATTGCCTTATCATGATTCACTAGGACAACAGTAAGCATAAAGCCCACAAGTATTAAATTGCATAATGATGGTTGTGGGCTCACAGTTTGAAGGAACAGTAGATGGCCGTGGAAGTGCAAGGTAATTGTGCTAAATTCTTGGCAGGCAAACAGTTATAAACAGTCAGTAAATGGCTAAGAGAAATGAATCTTTCACTGTGGCTGACCAACAATTGAGTGTTTGTGTGAAATGGATCAAAATGGTTTTATTTTATAATTTTTATTACACACACAGACATCTGAGAAATGTGCATACACAATCTAGCTATAAACTGCAGGCCTGGGTATGGGGACTGTCTCTGTATGAAACATGATGAACTGTTGTCATTTGTTCAATTATGTTGGGTTGGCTTTCCAAGACTAATTTGATTTGTGTGAAGTACACTGAAAGGAATGCTTCACTGTGGGGGCTACTGCTTGTGTCTAACAAAGTTGAAAATAATTATGTGGCCATTACTTTATCACAACCAGCAGTCTACAGTACCCAGTCATCAAAGTAGATATAACTGTTGAGTAGCAGCTGGCTGCAGATGAAAGTAACTTACCCTCTTGTAGCTTACTTAGTTTAAACAGTCTGAATTTACAGGACTAATCTGCATTTTGTGTGGGAAATAAGTTGTAATACTTTACTCTCTGGCTACTGATTATGCGAAACAAAGTTTAAACTATCCCTGATTTAGCCATATTCTTTTAGTCGATAAAATTTGTGGTTTAATGGCAATTAATTGAGGATTGTAATTGCTAGATAATGACATACATTCGAGTTTCAGACTCTGTGTCCTTCAGAAAATGTATACTAATGCAAAAACTGTTATTTTAGCAAATGTCTAAGTATTTAAAAGCAATATGTAAAAATCTGGCTCATTATTTTTGGTTTGCTCTTTGATTCTTATGCTAAGAGGTTTAGAGATATTATTGGTTATAAGAATCGATGTACACAGCAAAGTGGCTATAACTGATGGGTGGAGGTGGGAGCTGTCTGTGGTTGAAATTAACATACCCTCTTGCCATCTGTTCATAGTAAGCAGTCCAACTGTACAGGAATAGTTGGTTGTTACTAGACTAATGGCCACTAGATCCCTTACAATCCTAACTGCCCACACCAATCCCATTTGGATCCCAGGTATTATGGGCGTCTAAATAGAGGGGCATGTTAGTAGGGAGGTAGCAACGGATTTGCAAAGGTGGAATGTTAGGATAAAACTTTTCTTATTAGTGGCCTCTGTCCATAAGAGAAATTGAGTTCAGACATGGAGTAAACTTACAATCCAATTGTTAAGGTTTCAGAGAAAAACTACATGGCTGGGGAGCCTATTCCATAGTGTGAGGATCTTTTGGACACATATTTGTGTCTCTAACACATTCAGTTTATTCATAAGTGAAGTTCAGATCCCAGAATCTAGTGTTTCTGGTGCTGTTTGGTTTGCACATGTACAAAAGATCCATCAGGGCTGGTCTGAGGAGCCCTTTAAGCCAGGCAAAGGTCCCTTCTCAGAAGTCTGTAGGAAACTGCATACACAGATAAAGCCTTTAGTTCATCAGTGTAGGAAGGGGCACTGGTGCTCTGAATCCTCCTGGTGAGAAACATTTTAGTGTTCCAACTGTTGCAAGTGTTTAGTTATGTACATCCCAAAGGGAGCATTATATTTAATGATAAGTCTGATAAAGGCCAAATAAAGTGGTACTGTAACTTACTTTGACCTGGATGCTATACCTTTACCTATACGTTGGGTCACACAGAATGATTTTCTTACTATCTTAGCTACATGCTGGTCAAAGTCCAGATTGCTGTCTACATTTGTTCCCAGATCCCTTATTACTAGGTCATATCTTAAGAGTGATTTATCAATTGAATAATTAACTTGGGTTAACAATTTCTCAAAGGGCATTATAATGCATTTTGGCATTGAGATTTAGGCCATGGCTTTGGCACCAGTCATATGTGTTTGTTAAACCCTCTTACAAGATGTTGGGGTATCAGGGATAATCTATAATAGCTGTAAACCAATAATAATGTGGATAACATCCAAACCAAACTAAAGAAACAAATAAAAAAAGTGGGATTTGCAAGAATTTGATCAACACCAATTGTTCTGTTGAAATCCCATGTAATTTGAGGGACAGAAGCACTTAACTGATTGGAATGTTTAATAGTTTTTACAATAACGGTGCATATGTGTCATGTTTTGACTGAATCTTTGCAATGTCCAATTTGTTTTCATCTATAACAGCTCCCAATTTCAATAATTTGCAAACTTTGTCAGCCAAATGCTTTGAACATTAACCTTGATTTCCGAGAAGTAGATGTCAAACAGGAGCAAGCACAGCACATAGCCCTGGGGTATACTGGTGGTGATAGCTCTCAAGTTAGAGGTGATCTCACCTTTTATAACTTCTTGTGTCCTGTCTGTGTGCCAGCTGGCAATCCATCAGGTTATGTATGGATTTATGCCTAGCTCAGAGAGCCTGTCAACAATGCCTGAGTGGGATGCAGAATGACATTGCCAGGTCAAGATACACAGTACATGCTGTTTAACCATCATCCATTGCCTTTGTGACCCTCTCAAAGAAGTTAACCAGGTTAAGTAGCCATGACATTCCCTTAACATAGCCATATTGGAATGGGCCAATGTCTATAGGCTACTAGTGTCCTTATTTATTTCCATGATAAATAATTCCATGGCTTTTAGGCTTGTTAGACTGATGGATCTGCAGTTCCTTGGGTCAGTTGATGGTCTGTCATTGTGGAGGGGAATGACTGTTGTGGTCCTCCATTCAAATGGAATGTAACCTGTTTCGAGGCTATAGTTGAGTACCTCAAGTGGTCCTGATAGGTTGAGTTTTAGACTCTTCAGGAGGCAAACGGAGATGCTGTCAGACTGCTCAATATCTGAGTTGTTTGGATTCTGCTGCATACCTACAATCAACTGCAATACTAGCTGAGATAAGAACAAACTTGCACTGTTAAAGATTGTACTGCATTTTATTTATCTGTCTATTTAATACGTTCATTGAATACTGTGGTCTGTGTCTCTCTGTAGTTATTTTTTTCTATATTTAATTGTTTCATAGAATACTGTGGTGTCTCTCTCTCTCTCTCTCTGCAGTAAGTGGGGGCTATTGTGTGTCACTTCATTGATATTCAGTGTTAAACTCTTATCCTAGAGGGTTTATTTGCATTTATAAGTTTTAGTCACATATCTTTGAATTTATTACTGCTTAATATCTGAGCTGTTTGGCTTCTGCTACAAACCTACAATCAACTGCATTACTAGCTGAGTTAAGTACAAACTTGCACTATTAAAGATTTTACTGCATTTTATTTTTCTGTCTATTTAATTGTTTCATTGAATATTGTGGTCTGTGTCTCTCTGTAGTTATTTATTTTTCTATTTAAATGTTTTGCATAATACTGTGTTCTCTCTCTGCAGTAAGTGGGGGCTATTGTGTTTTACTTCATTGATATTCAGTGTAAAACTTTTAGATTATAGGCTTTCTCTGTATTTATAAGTGTTAGTCACATATCTTTGAAATTATTACTGCTATATCTGAGTTGTTTGGCTTCTGCTACATACCTACAATCAACTGCATTACTAGCTAAGTTAAGTACAAACTTGCAGTGTTAAAAATTGTACTTCATTTTATTCTTCTGTCTATTTTATTGTTTCATTGAATATTGTGGTCTGTGTCTCCCTGCAATTATTTATTTTTCTATTTAACTGTTTCATAGAATATTGTGGCCTCTCTCTCTTTGTAGTAAGTGGGGGCTATTGTGTTTAGCTTCCTTGATATTCAGTGTTAAACTCTTTGCCTAGAGGGTTTCTCTATATTTATAAGTGTTAGTCACATATCTTTGAATTTATTACTGCTCAATATCTGAGTTGTTTGGCTTCTGCTAAATACCTACAATCAACTGCATTACTAGCAGAGTTAAGTACAAACTTGCAGTGTTAAACATTGTACTGCATTGTATTTTTCTGTCTATTTAATTGTTTCATTGAATATTGTGGTCCGTGTTTCTCTAGAGTTATTTATTTTTCCCTGTTTAACTGTTTCATAGAATACTGTGGTCTCTCTCTCTCTCTCTGCAGTAAGTGGGGGCTATTGTGCTTCACTTCATTGATATTCAGTGTTAAACTCTTTGCCTAGAGGTTTTATCTGTATTTATAAGTGTTAGTCACATAACTTTGAATTTATTACTGCTCAATATCTGAGTTGTTTGACTTCTGCTAAATACCTAGAATCAACTGCATTACTACCTGAGTTAAGTGCAAACTTGCAGTGTTAAAGATTGTATGGCATATTATTTTTCTGTTTAATTGTTTCATTGAATATTGTGTCTGTGTCTCTCTGTAGTTATTTATTTTTCTATTTAATAGTATCATAGAATACTGTGTCCTCTCTTTTAATCTGCAGTAAGTGGGGGCTATTGTGTTTCATGTCATTGATATTCAGTGTTAAACTCTTAGCCTAGAGGGTTTCTCTGTATTTATAAGTGTTAGTCACATATTTTTGAATTTATTACTGCTCATTACCTGAGTTGTTTGGCTTCTGCTACATAACTACAATCAATTGCATTACCAGCTGAGTTAACTACAAACTGGCAGTGTTAAAGATTTTACTGCATTTATTTCTGTCTATTTAATTATTTCATTGAATATTGTGGTTTATGGTTTATGTCTCTCTGTAGTTATTTATTTTTCTATTTAATTGTTTCATAGAATACTGTGGTCTCTCTCTCTCTCTCACAATCTCTGCAGTAAGTGGCGGCTATTGTGCTTCACTTCCCTGATATTCATTGTTAAACTCTTAGCCAAAATGTTTCTCTGTATTTATAAGTTTTAGTCACATATCTTGGAATTTATTACTGCTCAATATTTGAGTTGTTTGGCTTCTGGTAAATACCTACAATCAACTGCATTACTAGCTGAGTTATGTACAAACGCAGTGTTAAAGATTGTACTGCATTTTATTTTTCTGTCTATTTAATTGTTTCATTGAATATTGTGGTCTGTGTCTCTCTGTAGTTATTTATTTTTCTATTTAATTGTTTCGTAGAATACTGTGGTCTCTCTCTCTCTGCAGTAAGTGGGGGCTACTGTGTTTTACTTCATTGATATTCAGTGTTGAACTCTTAGCTTAGTGGCTTTCTCTATAATTGTAAGAGTTAGTCACATATCTTTGAATTTATTACTGCTATATTCGAGTTGTTTGGCTTCTGCTACATACCTAAAATCAACTGCATTACTAGCTGAGTTAAGTACAAACTTGTTAAAGATTGTACTGCATTTTATTTTTGGCCTGTTTAATAGTTTCACTGAATATTGTGGTCTGTGTCACTCTGCACTTATTTATTTTTCTATTTAATTGTTTCATAGAATACTGTGGTCTCTCTCTGCAATAAGTGGGGGCTATTGTGTTTCACTTCCTTGATATTCAGTGTTAAACTCTTAGCCAAAAGGTTTCTCTGTATTTATAAGTGTTAGTCACATAACTTTGAATTTATGACTGCTCAATATCTGAGTTGTTTGGCTTCTGCTAAATACCTTCACTCAACTGCATTACTAGCTGAGTTAAGTACAAACTTGCAGTGTTAAAGATTGTATGGCATTTTATTTTTCTATTTAATTGTTTCATTGAATATTGTGTATGCGTCTCTCTGTAGTTATTTATTTTTCTATTTAATAGTATCATAGAATACTGTGTCCTCTCTTTTAATCTGCAGTAAGTGGGGGCTATTGTGTTTCATGTCATTGATATTCAGTGTTAAACTCTTAGCCTAGAGGGTTTCTCTGTATTTATAAGTGTTAGTCACATATTTTTGAATTTATTACTGCTCAATATCTGATTTGTTTGGCTTCTGCTACATAACTACAATCAATTGCATTACTAGCTGAGTTAACTACAAACTGGCAGTGTTAAAGATTTTACTGCATTTTTTTCTGTCTATTTAATTATTTCATTGAATATTGTGGTTTATGTCTCTCTGTAGTTATTTATTTTTCTATTTAATTGTTTCATAGAATACTGTGATCTCTCTCTCTCTCTCTCTGCAGTAAGTGGTGGCTATTGTGCTTCACTTCCTTGATATTCATTGTTAAACTCTTAGCCAAAAGGTTTCTCTGTATTTATAAGTTTTAGTCACATATCTTGGAATTTATTACTGCTCAATATTTGAGTTGATTGGCTTTTGCTACATAGCTACAATCAACTGCATTACTATCTGAGTTAAGTACAAACTTGCAGTGTTAAAGATTGTACTGCATTTTATTTTTCTGTCTATTTAATTGTTTCATTGACTATTGTGGTCTGTTTCTCTCTGTAGTTATTTATTTTTCTATTTAATTGTTTCATAGAATACTGTGGTCTCTCTCCCTTTCTGCAGTTAGTTTCCTGCCCTCCCTCCCTGTTCTTGTTCTGGTATTAATCTTGGTGGCTTTGGAACTGCCCGCCCCTCCTGTAAATTTGTGTTTGAACACTTCACCTGGGTCTCTCTCAATTGCTCACTCAACCAAGTACAGTGAGATCATATTTTAACTTCAGACACTCCTACCAGTCCCATCTGTTCAGCTCTATCCCAGCTCTATTCCAGTCTAGTGTCACTAGCTCATTCTGCCTAATACAGAGAAAACATTTGTGAAGGGAAAGCCACTTAGGTCCTTAATTTTGAATTATCTTCTTTTTCTCCTTTCTCCCTTTCCAAAAAAAATGTCTAAGGTTGTTTCCTGCCTTTGCTGTAACTAGTCTAGTCCAGATACAGATTTGCTGTAACCAGAAATGTATGTAAGCTTCTGAGCCCCCACATCCTTTCTGTGTTGGAGGGAAGCCTTCTAGCTTATCAGTGGGAGTGGTAAGCACTAGGTAGCCTATCTACCACAAGAGTGGTTTCTGGCCCAGAAATTGTAGTTTATTGGCCATTTGGCCAGTTTTTCCATCTCTTTCAACCTTCTGGTTTAAATGCCCATGTTTGCACTTGTTTGCCACCTTTCCTGTAACTAGTCTAGTCCAGATACAGATTTTCTGTATCCGGGACTGTTTGTAAGTTTCTGAGCTCCCCAAGCCTTTCTGTGTTGGTGGGAAGCATTCTAGTTTATCAGTGGGAGTGGTAAGCACTAGGTAGCCTATCTACCACAAGATCCAGGTACAGATTCTTAGTTTTAGCACTTGAATTTGCTTATTCGTGCTCAGCACTTGTTCAGAACTTGTTAGCACTAAATAAGCTACAAATTACTACAGAATTCAACCCTTCTCTTTACCTAGAGGGAAACAGTTTTTGTACTTACTTTCCTCACTTGCTTAGAGAAAACAGCTCTTATACTCACTTTCCTCACTTGTCTAAAGGAAAGTAGTTTTTTATTCAGGCATGTCCAAGGGTCAACTCCCAGTGTTCTTTCCTGTCTATCTGATGAATCTGGGCATCTTGGGGCAATGTAGCAATTGCCTCATGTACCCAGACAACCCTCTCCTCCTCCTACCACCCAACACCACCATCTGTGAGAGATGCACTTATCTAGCCAAAGTGGAGGTAAAGCTCTCTCAAACCAAGACTGAACTTAACAGTCAAGAGGAGAAGGTAAACACTTGTACCACACCACACTCATGACATAGTCCCACTAAACCTATACCACCAAAAATCCACACATAGAAACACAAAAACATTCATGGAGGCTCTCAATAATAATCTGCTCAAGCAACAGAGACCTCCAAAGCTGAAACACAAGCAACCTCCACCCCCAACACAACCCAAATGACACATACCCACAGTCTCAGTGTGCCAATAAACCACAGCCCATAAGGCAAAACAATGTATCCAATACACTAGTCATAGGTGACTCTATAGTCAGGCACACTGATATCCCACTCATCAAGCTAAACAAGGAGATAGTTACTGTCAGCTCCCTGTCGTGTGCCAGGATCTGCCACATAACCCACACACTCAGGTCACTCCACAACAAGTACAAATATGACACTGTCATTGTCCATGTTGATGTGAATGACCTGAGATGTACCTCCCTGGACTACATGAAAAGAGACATGGAAGAGATCTCTGATCTTGTAGCCCAGGCAGGTATGACCCTAGCCCTGAGTAGCATCCTGCCATCACCCTGAATGATACCGCAGTACAAGGACAAAATGATTGACTTCAAAATTGGCTAAGCTTCTGGTGTCATTCTAAGGGGATCCAGTATATGTTTGCTTGGGACGACATGGTTGACAGACCATGATGCTTTGCCAGAGTTGGCCTGCACCTGTCACCCCTGGGATTCCAGATACTGGCTAAGGCTCTTGCCACCCTTACAGTGCCTTTTTTAGACATGGTTCAAATGACAAATTCACCACCGTAAAAGGAACAGGCAAGCAAAACCTGAGGGCAATGCCACTCAATGCTAGAAGTCTAAATCTCAAAATGCACTCACTCGAGGCACTCCTTAAAATGGAGAACATCGATATCTGTGCAGTGACTGAGACCTGGTTCAAGACTCTAGAGAGCACCCCTGCATTACCAGGCTATAACTCATACCACACTTTTCGGCCATCTAACCTGGACCAGAACACCAAAGGCAGAGGTTTGCCCATATTCATTAAGAATATCCACACCTCCAGGCTAGTTGCTCAGCATAATGCATCCAAGGTTATCCAAGTGCAACTCTAGCCAAAACTTGAAATCCAAATTGTAGCTTGCTACAGATCCCCCACCATGTCCCAAGATTCCCACTCCTATTTTCTTGATATACTGGAAAATATTAGGGTTCAACCCAACACCCTAATAATGGGGGATTTCAACTACTCCACCATTAACTGGGAAAACTACTCATGTACCAACTCCTTTGCTCAATGCTTTCTGGAATTCGTAAATTCCAGTGCCCTGGATCAACTTATCCACACCTCCACCAGGGGCAACAATATCCTAGACTTAGTCATTACCAACATGAGTGACCGGTGTTCCACACCTGAAGTCAACTCCTCATTGGTCAGATCAGATCATAGGTCATAGGTTCATAGGTAGGTACTAGGCTATTGGCCCTGGGGCCTATACAAACCCAGCCAAAAAAGGTACCCTGGCTTTTGCCACCCAAGAAAATTATTTTCCTGTGCCACTGTCGAGCAGAGCCAGAGGTGATCCCTGGGGTGAATTTCTTATTTCCCATCCAATCATCAAGATTTTTCTTGAAGAGTGCTAATGAGGAGTTTTGTTTGATATAGCTAAGCTAATCACCGTAGATATCCTAAGGCAGAAGTGGCGAACTTCATGACACCCATGTAGATGGACAATACAGTTATGACTGCTGAATAATACACAAATGCACTCTATAAGCACTTACATGAGTGCATGGATCGTGCTATCCCAAACAGAACCAAGATGCAATCCTCCAGAAATATGAAGTCAATCTGGTGATCCCCTACCATAAACAAACTCCACAACAGAAGGAAGAAATTGTTGCAAAAGAGAGTAAAATCCCATGAGTGGAGGAGCCCCCTGGTCAGCCTCAGTAAGAAGCTGAGATCCCTTATAAGATCCTCCAAAGCTAGCTACGAAAACAAAATCACCACTGATTCTAAGGGCAACCACAAAGCATTCTATAGCTATGTCAAGAATCTCAATGGCAACATCCAACAGATCTGCTCTGAATTACAGCACAACGGCACAATAATTACAGAACCAACTGATATTGCCAACATCCTGGCAGATAGGTTCAGTGCTAACTTTACCCCCCTCTCACCCCCAAAAGGGCACAAATCTATACAGGAAGAATGCAGAGTCCCTGTAATTACATCTATGCAGGTTAAAGCTGCACTCTCTAAAACCAAAAACACAGCATCCATGGGACCAGACAACATCCCAGGCTGCATTTTACATGAACTTTAGAATGAACTGGCTCCCCACCTAAGCACCATGTTCAATCATAGTCTCACATCAGACTTTGTGCCCACTGAATGATGCACAGCAACAATTATCGCACTCCACAAAGGGGGAGCCACCACTGATCCTGGGAACTAACGCCCCATTAGCCTGACAATCCTGGTCTGCAAGGCCATGGAACGTATCATTATGGAACTCATAAACAAAGACATTGGTATCCTCCAAAGTCTGGATCCCACCTATTTCGGATTTGTGAAAGGCAGATCATGCCTTCTGAACCTGATCGACTTCTTTGAGGCAGTCAACAAAGCCATAGACGAGCGTAAGGTGGTTCACACAGCCTATCTTGACCTTGCCAAGGCTTTCAACACCATCCTCCATTCTGGAATTATAGCTAAAGTCACTAAACTAGGTATAAATCCCTATGTCACAAGATGGGTTGCCAACTGGCTCACTGACAGAACCCACACTGTAAAAGTTACAGACTCCAAATCTGGCTTCAAACCAGTGACAAGTGGAGTACCACAGGGTTCAATCCTGGGACCTCTCCTGTTTGGTATCTGCTTCAGTGAAGTACAAACTAACGTAGAAGGCCTCTGGCTAACGAAGTTCGCAGATGACTGCAAACTAGGAACCATAGTCAAGTCCCCAAGTGATGTGGACATCCTACAGAAGGGCCTCACTGAGACAGATGCCTGGTGTCAGAGGCATGGTCTCAAGCTCAATGCCAAAAAGTGCATTGTCATCCCCTTTGGTAAAAACTCTGTACCCATGAACTACCACATAAATGGCAGTCTACTTAATGCCAAATGTGTGATAAGAGACCTTGGGACCCAGGTGGACAGTAGTCTCTCTTTTGATAATCACATTGCCACAGTAGTCAGGAAATCCTTCTGTGTGGCACACCTCATCACAAAAGGGTTCTCATCCAGGAAAAAAGAGGTCATTGTTCCCCTCTACTCGGCACTCAGACCCCATAATAGAGTACAACACCCCTTTTGGAATGTACCTCACAAGACATCTGCAGCAGCTGGAAAGGCCACAGAAGTACCTCACAAAGACGATTACTGGCCTCAAACAGATGCCCTACACTGACCATCTCAAAAACCTCCAGCTTTACTCTGTAGCATATCGCCTACTCCAGGGAGATCGCTGCCTAACATATATAGCTATGTTAAACCCAGAGCTGTTGGACATGCTACACCTAAAGAAATCCCAATCCCTCCGAGCTAAACCCTCTAGGGACCTAAACATTGTCACCACAATAAACAGGACATGCTGGAGGGATAGATTCCTGTCCCAGAGACTTCCTATACTCTGGAACAAGCCACCTATCTATGTCAAGCAAAGTTCCTCATTAGCACTCTTCAAGAAAAATCTTGATGAGTGGATGGGAAATAGGAAATACACCCCTGGGATCACTTCTTTGTCTCTGCTTGACAGGGGCACAGGAAATTAACTTTCTTGGGTGGCATAAGCCAGGGAACCTTGTTGGCTAGGCTTACTTAGGCCCTTGGGCCGATAGCCTAGTACCTATTTATGAACCTTTGAAGCATAGAGGTGGTGTTTGTGGCTTTAGTAGGTGCTGTCAGCACCTGGTCCTGCTAATAGTTGAGGGAAGTATACTGAAAGGGATTTCACCTGGAGGAACTGCAGGGAAGTGGGGGGAATTTATCAGCTAGTAGATAATATTTTTATCTTAGACTGTCACCCTGATCAGTGAAGGTGAAGGTGAAATCATTCATCACCAGTTCAGAACAATGCTATGGGATACCTTTGAGGGTCTGGACATAGCTGAAGAAGGCTTTGTGATTGTTCTTAGCATACAAGGCTATCCCAATCTTGTAGTTGGCCTTGTTGGACTTAATTAAACCTCTTAATTTCTTGTTTATTTGTATAACACAGCACTTGTCTTACAGGAAGTTGCTCTTCCTGATTTTAGCCACAACCTCTGTCTTTTATTAAATACCCTATTTAGGTGAGGATTTCAGCAGTGGGAATTTGCTTTTAGTGCTTGTTTTGGGTTTACTTCTGGTAGGTACTGCAGGCTCTATGCAGCCATTCATATTTGTATAGGGACTCTGTGAATAATTCTGCATAGGTAGCTGTGGTCTCAGGGTTAGGGTGAGCCTTGAAGTTTGACAAACTATTACTTAAGATGTAGATTACCTTAGAATAATTCCTAACTGTTACTGGTTTAACTAGGTTTTCCTGGTTGATTTTACTTCAAAGGAGACAGCTTTGAGATCTAACTTCACTAGTGAGGATGTGACACAGGCAGGGGTGTGTAACTCCTTCCCACATTAGTCAGTACCACATCCAGTATGCTTGATCCTCTGCCAAAGCAGGCACTATCTGGTGCAGGGGGGTTGTGTTAATAAAGTCCAGAAAGCATTGTGTTTGTGAGTTTTGAGGTAGTGTAAGTTCCCCAGTCTATAGCAAGAGATAGCTAAAGTCACCCAAGAATAGGGTGATTGGTGGGAAAGTGAGTGCCTCTAGTAGGTTTAGGTACGAGTCGTGAGACTCAAGGGCCATAAATGTTGACCTGTAGCTAGCCATGATATGGTGAGGGACCTTACCTATGGTGAACTGCATGTTGATGAGCTCCATGGTATCATCCTGTTTAACCAACTTGGAGGTATGTTTTTTGCTAATGTAGATCCATACATTTCCACCTTCGGCCCCAATCTGTGCTGTTGTTGGCCTAAATGTGTGGATGGCACTGTAGCCTTGCAATGTCACAGTACTTTCTATTGCTTTCAACCAATTCTCAGTCCTGGCACAGATCTGTCATGTGACTTGTTTCATCTGTTATTTAAATAGATTGAATTGTATGGTCTTTAAGCACTGAAGAAGGAAGTTGTTCCCGAAAGCTTTGTGTTTTAAATAAAGGACTGTTTCTGTAGTCCGGCGTGTTATTGTAATTGCTCCTTTGCTGAATTTTGGATTTACTGGTACCGGATTTTAAAGTGTGATTTTGTTTAACAGATGTCTACATTCTCCATACTGAGGGGGGCTTGAAGAGTGTAAAGTTTTTGTTTAGGCCTCTAGCACTGAGCAATACCACCTTAATGTTGCTTGCACAATGACTTGAGTGTGTGTATGATTTTGCAGATCTTGGCTCCAGATAGGCAGTTAACCATTATCTTCTTGTCTAACCTAGTCAGTGGTGCATGTGTGCGTCACACAATGGAGTCCCAATGTCAAGAGTATTAGGTACAGTATATGCTTGCCTTATGGCTTTTTCTCTTGGGGGAGCATTGGGTGTCGGCGTATGTGAAATGCTTGGTGTTGCTTTTGGTGCATATTTTAGTGATCGCTGAGGAACAGTGTTAAAGTTAAGTGGCTTTGGAGGTTTTTGAGATTTTATTTTTAAGCACCTCAGCTTAAGACATCTGTGTACATGGTCAGTGGTATGTGTGAGGGATGCAGTGTGGTGTTCTTGACAATCTCATTTCTATGTGAGATTTTTGTCTCCAAGAAAGTTGCGTTTTTACATCTCTCCCATACTGAGTTATTTTCTTTAACGATTAAAAGGTTGTCTGAGAACATGAGACAATTGCTATACTGCCTCAATATGCCCAAATATACCAAGCTGGCCATATAGACATTAGGAAATTGCATACCCATGCTGTACAGTCTTGTAATAGGGTGGGCTGTTTAGAATTAAGGGCTGGGTTTCACCAGGGGTCTCCTAGTGTAGTTTCTGGGCAAGATGTTACATAGTGCTAGGATATGGTACTGCTATTTAATGTGCAAGCTAGCTGCTCTGTGTTAATTCCACACAATCCATCGCTGTTTAACAGGTTTCAGACCTAATCCTAACTATATAGGGAAATTTTACTGTCCATGTGTTTGCTACTATACATGGCACTGCTAACTGCCGCTGTAGTGTAGGCAGCTCCATGCAAACTTGTCTGATTTATAGCAGAGAAAAACACTTGAAAACTGACTCCTATGTCCTTTAGCCAATAAATGATCAAATGATCACACTGAGTTTCTTAGAGTGCTTCCCAACTCAGAGATATCATGTAAACCCTTTCTGCCACAAGAGAGTTGGCCCTGGAATTTATTAAGATAAAATTCCTTTATTGTCATTGCACAAGTACAACAAAATGTGTAGAAATCCTCCTAAGGTGCAGTCACATATAATGAACAAGAATAAATAAGAGAATACAATACAAAACAATACCAACCAATAAAATATAATGCAATGCAATGTAGTAAACAACTAAGTTATTGCACTTGGGTATAATTGCACATGAAAGGAATAAAGTAAGGTGCACAGGAATGTAAACGTACCTTATAGTGCAAATGGCCATTTTCTGTATTCAGTGTGAGTATCTAGCATTGTTCAGTTCACATATGGCTCTGGGATAGAAAATGTTATTAAGTCTGTTTGTCCAAGATGGAAGGGACCTGAACCATCTGTCAGACTGCAGCAACTCAAAACAGGTGATGTCCAGAGTGAGAAGGGTCTTTCAAGATGTTGGTTGCCGTGTTGAGACAGTGAGAGCTGAAGAGTTCCTCCAAAGAGGACAGTGCGCAGCCAATGATTTTCTGAGCAGAGTTAATGATCCTTTGAAGGGCCTTCCTGTCTGCCACCAAGCTGCTGGCATGTCATATGGAAATGCAGTAAGCCAGCACACTTTCAATAAAATAGTGGTAAAAAGACACCAGTAGCTTCTCCTGCATGTTGTTTTTTTCTGAGGATACTCAGGAAATGGAGTCTGTGCTGTGCCATCTTGACTTCCTCTGTGGTGTTTATCGACCAAGAAAGATCTTCTGCCACATGTACACCTAGAAACTTGAAGGCAGGAACCCTTTCCACACTGACATATATTGGGTTGCAATCTACGTTGTGCCTCCGGAAATCTATTATGAGTTCTTTTGTTTTGGTAGACTTCAGGGCAAGGTTGTTTTCAGTACATCATGCAACCAGTCTTTGAACTTCACCTCTATATGCTGTCTCATCTCCTCCTGAAATAAGTCCAACCACTGTGGTGTTGTCCACAAACTTAATGAAGGTATTAGTAGAATGAGAGGGGACACAGTCATGGGTGTAACTTAATGTAAAAGCAAAGCAAAAGTAGCTCGCAAGTGCCAATTAATCAACAAGCAACTAAGTTCCTGGGTAATTTGCCCTTCTGCAAAGTGACTTGGAGACAGAATTAGAAAAGTCAACAAAAAATAAATGACGATTTTTGCCACAAAATTAAATAAATACATGAAAAATATTCAAAAACAGTAGTGATCACTGTATAAAGCATGTGTAAGTGCAGTAAATCAAGAAAATATTCTTATCTTAGACTGGATGGCTCTGGTTGCAGTTGAAACAGTTGAAAAGCCTTGCTGAGCTCTGTGTAAGCAAGCACAGAGCCTTGCAAACTTGCCTGATTTACAGCATAGAAAAACATTTGAAAACTGTATCCTTTGTCCTCTAACCAATAAACAACCACATCTTGAGCTCCCTGGAATGCTTCCCAACTCAGAGAGTCAAAGTAAATTCCTTCGGCTACAAGATGATCCTGGAATTTCTTAATGTAAAACCACAGCAAAAGTAGCTCTCAAGTACAGATTAAACAAGAAGCAACTACTAAGCAACTAAGTCACTATTCTCCCTTTTACAAGACAATTTGGGGCAAACAGAACTACAAAAGCCAATTGACAAAATGATTTATACTACATGCATTAAATAATGCTCAAAAACAGTAGTGATCACTGTATAAAGCAAGTGAAGTAAATCAAGAAATATTCTTATCTAACCTGGATGGCTCTGGATACAGTTGAAACAGCTGAAAAACATTGCTGAGTTCTATGGAAGTGGGAATACTTTACTATGGCAACTATGTATTTGTGTAAGACAAACTTGACCTATACTGTCCTTTCCAAAATTATATATTTTACCACATTCAGACGTCTGAGGTGTACACAGCCAACAGGGGGACTGTTATTGCTGAGTACAGGGGCTGTCTGTGCATGAGAATTACTAAACTTTATGTCATGGTCAAGTTAAACAGTCACTACTCTGAATACTTTTCAACATCTTACAGCAAGAAATCTGGACAAAGCCATCAATATTGGGGAGACAAAGATCTAAAAATAGGGACACTTTTTAATATTGCTCTTACAAACTTAGAAAATTGATAGAACAACAGGCTTCCCATTAGCATGATTTTTCTGAAGGGTATGAAGTCTAAAACTCAAATGTCTGTCATTATTTTCTGACTTCAACCCACAATGATTTACCAAAGAATTGGCAGAAAAGCACAATTTTATGAGAAACAAACCCAAAATATGAAGCAAAAATCTGGACTTTTGCGAAAATCTGTACGGTTGAGAGGTATGTTGGCTTTGCAGGACTAGTCTGCATTTGTGTAAGGCAAATTGGAATACTTTACTGTGGCCATATTGTATCATAAATGCATATTTAAGGATTATAATGACAGAAGTCCAAGTGGTCTTTTATGGTTGAAATGAAATGGATATTTGTTTTTATCGGTTAGCACATTTTGTTTAACTTCTTGCTGAAAAAACATTCAAAACTATTCAAATTTAAAATAAACCCACAAAGTTGGGCTTTATTATACAATAAATGCAATTTAAAACAAACTTGTAAACAAAAAGCAATCAGGAAGGTGAATCAAAATGAACATTTGCATTTGTAAATGTTCAAAAAAAGTGGGAGGGGCATGGTATGAAAGCTATCCATGCCTTAGGCACACTTAATCCACCACAGAATGTGCTAAACAGCATTATATAACCAAAAGAATCAGTTTCAGACTGTAAAATCAATAGAAGAAAACACATTTCAAAAGTTTATAAACAAATATGTAAATAAGGACATGCTGATACTGAATTGGGTATATTATAAGCTCACTGTTGAAGGGGAAGTGGCTAAGAAAAACCTTGCCGCTTATATGCTGCTGACTGGAGGTAGGAGGTTCTTTTCCTGGACACTATGAAAGGAATCCATGCAAATCATAAAAGCTTCTAAGTTATATATAGCCAAAATTCTTTCTGTGCAGTCAGAAATGCACTACTCATTTGCACAGACAATACATGTAGCACTATGCAAAGCTTTATAGTCATACAATATTTTAGTGCAGTTTAGCTTATTGTGGTAGAGCTACACTATATGGCATAGTTCTGAGTTAGTTATATAGTTTAACCTGTGTTACCTCAAGTTTGGTGTTTTAGTTCAGCTATAGAACCAGGCATGACAAAGTACAACCCACTTAATAAACTAGATTTGGAGTTTACCAGCGGGATGAGCCAGTACAAATTTTAGTGAGTGGGATAAGCAGGTTTTCTGAGTCATCACACTGTGATTTTTTGTTTGTTTAATTATACAACTGTGCTCCAAAGTTGTCACTTTTATAAGAAAGCAACATTGTTTTATTAAATATATAGATCTTGGTGCCAGCCTAGAATGAAAAAAAAAGATAAAAGTGTCTACTTCAGGTTTCTGTGAAGCATGTCTGCTTAGTCTTCTCTGAAGAATGGGAAGGGTAATGACAAAGTGACAGGAACAGTGCAGATGATGCCACCAACCAGATTTCATAGTACTGACATGTTATATATACAACAAAGTCTCCCAGTCACTCTTATTGCCTCCATCTATGTAACGGCTAAGTCTGTCAGTGATACATGCAAGCCCCACCTCTCTCAGCATGTCTACAACATTGTATTCCTTTTTCTCCCTGCATAAAGGGTAACTTAAATTAAAACTGGTGTGTTTTATGCTAATCATTCATGCTTTTAAAAAACAACTGGGCTGGCAGGGCCCTGTTGTTTTATCATTTATATTGTATCTCTGCCACTTACATTCGTTTTTCACTCTTGCCAATGTAACTGACAAAGCTCAAGATTGCATCCTTCTATATTGCTCCTGGTGAAGAAGAAAAACACATTTTCAGTCTTTAACTTATCAAAGCCTCAAATGCGCATGAGGCGTGAAGTGACGGTTCTACACAGTGGTGGGTATGCCCTGTTTCACTCGTCTACTCACCTCCTGCCTTTCCCTGAAGTCTCACTTTTATATATTACAAAATCACTCACATTATTCCTTAAAAGTCTACATCTCTCTACCAGCTTGACTACATTTTACTTGCTTGTCAACATGCCTTCTAACTCAAATATCCAACCTGTGTCTTATCAGTCACATAGCCGCATCATTTACAAAGACTCATAACATCTTTTGATGTAAATGTTAAGTCACAGGACCGAACAGCACCTTACAGCAAACAATCCTTAGTTTCTTTACATCTCTGACACCCCATTCACTTCACATTAACCTTCGGCATGGATCAGTCTACAATGATGCCCCAAGACACTTCTGCATAGTATACATTACAGCCCAACTTGCCACCACTATTTCTCCACCTAAAATCACCTTGTCATTCTACACAGATACCTGAATATGGAATAGAATTACCATCTTACATGTTAACAGCTTAAGTAACAAATGGCCCTTCACAGAAGCTTGGTTACAAGAGTGAGCCATGATGTTTTTCAAAATTACAGAAACATACCACAAAAACAGCAAAAGTA
This sequence comes from Protopterus annectens, assembly GCF_019279795.1. Classification (NCBI taxonomy): domain Eukaryota; kingdom Metazoa; phylum Chordata; order Ceratodontiformes; family Protopteridae; genus Protopterus; species Protopterus annectens. The sequence continues at coordinate 702,935,233 of NC_056751.1, read as the reverse complement.
CAGTTGCGTAAGCCCTACTTACCCATAACAGTAGATGTTCAAATTCCTCACTGCCTTAGTGGCATTTTGGGTTATTATCTGCCAAAGTAACCCAATACTTTGAAGATGAATCTTTATTAAAGGGAAAGACCAAATTACATACAAATAAATTGAAATTGTGGGAACAATGTTCAGGAGGTGGATGAATGAAGTTTGAGGGAAGGCAGGAATTCAGCAATTGGTGTAATGCTGGACTGATGATAGTTATAAGGAAAGAAAACATATGCAATGTATAATGCATGTAAATGGGAACAAATGCTAATATGGTTTGTTTTCTGTGAATGTGTTTGCCTACTTCCTAAGTGATAATTTAATAAAGGTGTTTAAAAATATAAAATAACCTAGTACCACCCAGCTTTCAACAGCTCAGACTATTCTCCCTCTCTCTTCATGTGATACCTGATTGGCTGAGCATATCCTTAGAAGGAAACCTTCAGCTGTCATAGGAAATGAGTCTCCAGTATTTTTTTTTTGCTTTCACAAAGAAGAAGAGGAAATTATCTGAACCCAAAGTGATCTAGCAAAAGTAAATTCACAGCCGATCGCAATACAATATAAAAACTAAATCTTAAAACAACCAAATCAAGTAAGTTAAAACCCACCTCAGTTTTGCACAGTTCTGGGGGATAGCAGATGGGTGCTGCCACTGAGAGGAATTCAAATGTATGCTTTTACAGTTCAGTAGGACTTCTGTAACTGTACAATATACATATTTCCTATAGCCTCAGTGACACTTTGGGTAGATTCCCAAAGTTTACCCTACCTGGGAGGCGGAAAAATGCTTCTAGAGTCCACCCCTTTCCAATATTCCAACCGAAGAGGATAAGGCCCTAGTCGAGTGAGCCTTAACCTTGCCTGAAAGAAATGTACCATGGTGGGAGTAACAGAAAACCATAGCAGAGGACAACCATCATGCAAATGTTTGCTTACAGACAGGTTGACCTTTCCTAGCCCCTGTACAGGAGACAAAAAAGAAGCTATGTACTTACTATAACATGCCATCTGTATTGTCAATTTTAATTTCTCCTCTCATATGTGTTCAGATACGATCCATCAAATCTGACTTGGCTGTTACAATAGCTTGTGGCAACCAAAAAGCTCTTGGGCACCTCCCCTTATCCATAATGCATCCCTCCCTGTTACCTCAGATCTTGTTTGCTAAGGCTATCTTATGTAGGTGTATAGAAAGAGAATTTCACATAAAAATGACCATAGTGAGATCATTTCTGGAGTATGGAGAAATATAGTGAATCTACCAATGTGAAACTTCCTGCTTTACCAGGAGCAAAGGCCGGGGACTTGGAGAGAGGGAATGTGAGGAGAAATGAAAATCAGCAATACAGATGGAAAGTTATGGTAATTTCCATAACTTCTTTATCTGATATTCTCAATTTTCATTTCATCCTCACATATGGGACAGACTCCCCAGCTACCTTTATCTTGGGTGGACTCATGGAACGATGTTCTTCAGAACCATTGAACCAAAAGAGACCCTTCCCTGGTGACCAAATCCAATTTGTAATGAGTGATAAAGATATGATGATTAGCCCATGTGGGCACTGCACAAATTTTGTCCATGGATGCATTAGCCTGAAAAACTACCAAAGTAGCCATGGCCCTGGTTGAGTGAGCTTGAACAGGTTGGGAAAGCTTTATACCTTGTTTGGTGTAGATGAAGGAAATGCAATCAGAGAGCCATTTAGCAAGAGTAACTGGATGCTGGAAGGCCCTTCCTAGGGCCTGCAAAGGAGATAAATAATTGATTTGCCTTTGTAAAATCATTTGTCCAGTGTAAATAAAAACATAATTGCCTATGGACACCCACCAAATGCAGTACATATTCATCTTTGTTACTGAAGTTAGGAAAGAAAATAGGCAAGTTAATAGTTTTATTGATATTAGACTCTGAAACAACTTTAGGTAAAAAGGAGGGGTTGGTGCACAAGGAAACTCTGTCTTCATGGAAAATTAGATATAAAAGTTGGGAAGATTACCCCTGAAACTCTGATATTATTCCAGCAGATGTAATGGCCACTAGGAAGATGGTCTTCCAAGACAAACATTTTATATCACATATTGCTGATGGTTCAAATGGGTGCTTGACGATAAAATGTAGCATTAAGTTTAGGTCCCCTGGAGGTGAGGGGTCTTTATGAGATGATCTTACCAAAAGGGTCCCCTTCAAAATGGCTTTGCAGAGTTTGTGGGAGATCAGTGATAAGTTATCTTTCCCTGTGTGAAAATCAAAGATTGCTGCTAATTGCACTTTAGTTGTAGAGGCAGCTGCTCCATTATTAAAAAGGTGAGCCAAAAATTCAAGAATAGAGTAGACAAGTGCAGTGAAGGGATGTACATCATGCTGTTGAGACCAGGATACAAATCTTTTCCATTTGCTCCTATAATGTTTTGAGTGGAAGGCTTATGGGAGGATAGTAAATGATGATGTACTGGGGAGGAGAGCATAAGCTGTCTGGCTATTAATGGAATTGGAGAAACTAAGGCATCAGCTTGAGGTTGGATAGACTGTGATGAATCATTCCTGTTGGATGTGACAGTAGGCCTGGAGTGGGATCCAGAGTCCAGGATTTTCTCTGTAAATGAGGCCAAAGGAAGGGAAACCAGATTTGTTAAGGCCAAAAAGGGGCAAGGAGAATTACCATTCTCTTCAACCTGTTTGCTTTCTGGAGAAATTTGGGAATCATGGAGTGGGGGAAAGGCATACAGTAGACTGGGAGGCCAGTTGTGTATCAGAGCATCCCTTGGTGACTCCCCCGTCAGGGGAATTAGGGCAAAGTAGCTGCTGCATTTGCTGTTCATGGGGGATGCAAAGAGGTCACAGCAAGGCTGGCCCCATCTGCGGAAAATTTCTTCCACCACTTTCTGGTTGAGGGACCACTCGTAAGGCATGAGAATGGATCTGCTCAGCCTGTCCACTATCATGGTGGACTTTCCCGGAATATGCATTGCTACATGAAATTGGTTTGAAGAGCTCTCCCACTGCCACACCCAGAGTGTTTCTTGACACAGGGTGTATGGTCTGGTTCCTCCCTGTTTGTTTCTTGACACAGGGTGTATGGTCTGGTTCCTCCCTGTTTGTTTCTTGACACAGGGTGTATGGTCTGGTTCCTCCCTGTTTGTTTCTTGACACAGGGTGTATGGTCTGGTTCCTCCCTGTTTGTTTCTTGACACAGGGTGTATGGTCTGGTTCCTCCCTGTTTGTTTCTTGACACAGGGTGTATGGTCTGGTTCCTCCCTGTTTGTTTCTTGACACAGGGTGTATGGTCTAGTTCCTCCCTGTTTGTTTCTTGACACAGGGTGTATGGTCTGGTTCCTCCCTGTTTGTTTCTTGACACAGGGTGTATGTCCTCCCTGTTTGTTTCTTGACACAGGGTGTATGGTCTGGTTCCTCCCTGTTTGTTTCTTGACACAGGGTGTATGGTCTAGTTCCTCCTGTTTGTTTCTTGACACAGGGTGTATGGTCTGGTTCCTCCCTGTTTGTTTCTTGACACAGGGTGTATGGTCTAGTTCCTCCCTGTTTGTTTCTTGACACAGGGTGTATGGTCTAGTTCCTCCCTGTTTGTTTCTTGACACAGGGTGTATGGTCTAGTTCCTCCCTGTTTGTTTCTTGACACAGGGTGTATGGTCTAGTTCCTCCCTGTTTGTTTCTTGACACAGGGTGTATGGTCTAGTTCCTCCCTGTTTGTTTCTTGACACAGGGTGTATGGTCTGGTTCCTCCCTGTTTGTTTCTTGACACAGGGTGTATGGTCTGGTTCTTCCCTGTTTGTTTCTTGACACAGGGTGTATGGTCTGGTTCCTCCCTGTTTGTTTCTTGACACAGGGTGTATGGTCTGGTTCCTCCCTGTTTGTTTCTTGACACAGGGTGTATGGTCTCGTTCCTCCCTGTTTGTTTCTTGACACAGGGTGTATGGTCTGGTTCCTCCCTGTTTGTTTCTTGACACAGGGTGTATGGTCTGGTTCCTCCCTGTTTGTTTCTTGACACAGGGTGTATGGTCTGGTTCCTCCCTGTTTGTTTCTTGACACAGGGTGTATGGTCTGGTTCCTCCCTGTTTGTTTCTTGACACAGGGTGTATGGTCTGGTTCCTCCCTGTTTGTTTCTTGACACAGGGTGTATGGTCTGGTTCCTCCCTGTTTGTTTCTTGACACAGGGTGTATGGTCTGGTTCCTCCCTGTTTGTTTCTTGACACAGGGTGTATGGTCTGGTTCCTCCCTGTTTGTTTATATACCAGACCACAGATATGTTGTCTGATTGAATCACCACCATTCTTCAAGGAAGAGCATAAGGAAAAGCCTGCAACACTAGAAGCACTGCTCTCATCTGCAGGATGTTTATGTGTAAACTGGCCTCGTTGGCAGACCATGTGCCATGGACTGTCTTCCCTAGATAGTGCCCTCCCACCCTATCTGGGAAGCATCTGTAATCACCGTGGCCTGCAGCTGTGGAGGAACAAAGGGTCTACCTTGTGTTAGTTGAGTGGCATGAATCCACCAGGAGAGATCTGTTTTGCAGGTATACATAATGAGAATCTGGTAGGACATAGGGTGGTGGAGAATTGGCCACTGTGCAGCTTGTAGCCATTGTAGTATCCGCATGTGAAATCTTGCTAGTGGAACCAAGATGATAGCTGTCGCCATTGATCATAGACCCTGTAGGATGTAATAGGCAGCTATCATCCTGTTTTGAAGCAGCTTGTAAGTTTGGCATCTGATTGTCTGTATCCTGGAGGATGGAAGTTTCACAATTATCTGACTCATATCTAGGACTGCTCCTATAAATTCCAAATTATATTTTTCATAATTTATGGTTATGCCTAGCTCTGTACAGGTGTGGCTAAGAGTCCCTTGCTTGTATAAGTAGAGCCTGGTCAGGGTAGAAATGAGCCAGTCATTTAAACAGGGAAACATGTGGAATCTTTGTTGTCTCAGGTGAGCTGCTACCACTGCTATGCATTTGGTGAACACTCTAGAAGTGGTAGTGAGACCAAAGGGCAGTGCTTTGAACTGGCTCCCAGATGGAAGCATAAATGCCTTCTGAATCACCTATCCATCTTTATATGGTAGTACGGATCTTGAAGATCTATGGAGCACATCCAATCACTCGGTTCCAAAAAAAAAAAGTATGGACTGTTCCATGATCATTAGGAACTTTTGGAATCAAACTGACTTGTTTAGTCTGCTGAGATCCAGTATTAGTCTCCAGTCTGCTGTTTTCTTTGGAACTAAAAAGAACAGTGAGTAAGTTCCAAATCCTCTATTGTCTGTGGGGGGACCTCTTGGATGACTCTTTTGTTTAGCAGTTTTTGTATCTGAACAACTGCATGATTTCTTCGGCTGGGTGGAACATCTGGGATTTTCTTGTTTGGGGGAGGCGGATGGAGAAAGGGTATCAGGTAACCTCTGCACCCATATATCGTTGGTTATGTTTAGCCAGGCTCTCCAGTGCAGGGGTAGTCAACCCCCAATTGCCTCCAGAGGCAGGCAATCAGGCCTCCTTTCAGGAGTGCTGGAAGGATTTCCCAAAGAAAGGTTCTCTGGACCCTTATGTTCTGTGGGCCTCCTGTGCCAAGAGGGCAGCATCTTCCAGAATTGTTCCCCCCACTGCCTCTGGGGCAACTTTCTCCATGTGTCTCATGATAAGACTCTTGTGATTTCTTGAACCACATTTTGCCACCACCTTTCTGATTCTTTGGATATGGTTTCTGAGGGATGGAAAAATGTATGCGCATGGCAGAAAGGGTCTTACCCTCTTTTTCACACCAGGATAGCGTATCTTTGACTTTGGGACCAAAAAGGGACAGGCCATCAAACGGAGTGGAACAAAGACATAAAAGGCTCCCATAGTTGCAAAGGCACATCCAGGCATGCCACTTCATAGATATACCTGAACCTGCCACTCTGCTCATTTCATCAGGTGCATGTGATATGAGCCACAAGGAAGAGTTAGCTATAGAATGTAGGGGTGCCAGCTGAGAAGTAACTCTTTCTCAAACCCCTTCAGCTACGGCTCCCTAAAGGGTATCTGTCAGTTCCTTGATCAGATCCCTCTGAAGTCTAGTAAAATGGAAAAAGCAATTAATTGACCATAAAGCAAAGGTTGCTGAAGAAAAAACTCACTTCCCGCATCTATCCATTATTCTGGAATCCTTATTATGGGGACAGATAGTCGAACTTTCCTCTGAGAGTTCCTTCTTGGTAGCTGCTACCATGACCATTGCATCTACTGCAACCCCTTTAGTAAGAACCTTTTTAACTTCTGGCATGGCCATTATTTTGTTAGGTCTCCTGTGAGTTGGCTCACTGGAGAGAGGGTTCTCCAATGCCCACCAAGAGATCAAGTCTATGAGCTCTTCAATGGGCAAAGCCACCCAGGAAGTAGACAGTCAAGATCTAAAGGTCACCAGGTACACTGACTCCTCAGGTGAAGGATTACTGGTCTGCCAGACACCTCTCTATTTCAAGATCTCCAAGATGTCACTGAAGGAAACATCCACAGGAGGTGACCATGGGGATCCTTCTCCCTCATTAAGGTTCGGCTCTTTCATTGCTGACTCCTCGGTGGAGTCCAAATGTTTCCTCTTATAAGTCCTCTTCTGAGGGACCTCCTCAATGGGGTACCCTGGGGAGGTATCAAAAGAGGCAGTGGTACCTTTACAGGTATCCTGGGGCCTAAGAACCTGCTATCCCTGTGGAATGTTATGGTCAAAATTGGTGCGCAAGGGCTACTGATGAGAAGCCTGTGGATCCAAGGAGGCAGGTGTCTTCCTAGTTGCAGAAGCAGTTATGACCCTCTCCAAAGCCCCAGAGGCTGACTGCTCCTGAGTAGAGAAGGAGCCCGGATTCAACAGGTCACACCTATGGACTGGGGACCTCTCAAGCTCTGAAGACAGCTCACCCAGGGTCAAAGCTGAAACTGAGCTGACCTGTGCAGAAGCCCTGAGGTGCATCAACTGCTCAGAAGATACCAGAGTCAAATGCATCTGTAGCCCACAAGGCTCACTATGGCTCTGAGAGTTCTTAGACTCCAAAAATGCTGAGGAGTTCTGAGCACAGGTTGAATCTAAAGAAAAGGAAATTCTCACATCTGAGCCAGAAGACACCGGATGTGTGAGATACAGTAGCTCTGAAGCTTGCCCTGAAGTCAGAGGAGGAACCAGTGGGGGATTGGATGCTTTGATGAATCCTGGACCTAATAGGAAGGAGCCATTGGGGAGTTAGTAATGTCTTGCACCCACAATATATTCTGGACCATCCATTCCACATCTTCTTCTGTAAGGCTTCTGGTAGAGCAGGAAGAGGAGGCAGACTGAGATTTTTATCTACTGAGAAAAGGGAATGATACTCTAGATGTGACTGGGTCAATAGATGAAGAGCACCTGGTCCTTGGCAGAGAAAGACTTGGCTTGAAGGGGCTGGTGGATGGATCCGAGTGCAACAGCTCTGATCTATCTTTATCAGACCAACTCAGAGCAGGAGAAGCCAGATCTGAGACAGACATGCTCAGAGCATATGGATCCGACAAAGTTGTTTTCTCAGAAGTCTTGAATATATCAGTCTTCAACTCCAAAGAGTCTTTAGGAGCCGAGGAAGGTCTCTTCTTCCCTTTGTCAGAGCTCTTAGAGGAAGAAGAAGCGGGGCTTGACTGAGCCAATCTAGACTTTTCAGAAGGCTTGGGGTCACTGCCAGAAATGGCCTCTACAAAAGAAGATGGCAACATGCCCCTTAAAATCAATTTGTGTTCCTTTCAACCAGGCCCCTCTGGTAGAATGAATGACAAATCGAACAATCCTCCTGTAAATGGAGGGAACTCAAACAGTAAACACACAAATTGTTGGTGGCATTGTTGGTGGTGATTGTAGGTTGGTGGCAACGCACGAAGCTTCGGAAACCATCCAGGTGCAACTAACTATAGGCAAAACTGCTCTACAAATTGTAGCATGCTACAGGCCACCCTCTCAAACTCAGGAACCCCACACAGCCTTCCTGAAGACACTGGAGGGTATAAATGTATCTCCAAACACCATCATATTGGGTGACTTCAACTACCCGAATATAGACTGGGAACATTACTCAAGCCCTAACTTTCTAGCCCAACGGTTCCTGGAGTTCATAAATTCAAATGCCATGGAACAGCTAGTCACTGTTCCCACGAGAGGAGAAAATATACTAGATCTCATTGTCACAAACATGGGGACAAAATGCTCCACACTGGAAGTATATCCCTCATTGGTGAGATCTGATCATAAACTAATCTCACTGGAAATCCACATCCCCACCCCAAACAAAAAGACCACAGTGAAGAACTTCTCTAAAGCAAACTTCACACTACTCAAGACTGGTGTGGTATCCTTCAAGGCCCCTGAGCCAGTGGAAACCACAACCCAAGCTGTGGAAGCCCTTACAAATGCCTTCTATGAACACCTCCAGGACTGCATGGATCAGGCAATCCCAAATAAAACCAAGACTCTTTCCACAAAGGGCAAACATCCAGTCTGGTGGACCCCAGCCATTAACAAACTTTACAATAAGAGGAGAAAGCTATTACATGATAGAACAAAATCCATAAAAGGGAAGTCACCCCTGATCATTATTAGAAAAAAATACGAGCACTCATAAAATCAACTAAGGCCAATTTTGAGAGAAAAATTGCCATGGATTCAAAGGACAATCATAAGGCCTTTTCAGCTATGTTAGGAACCTGGGTGGAAACTCCCAGATATGCTCAGAATTAGTCCAAAATGATACAAAAATCACTGAACCCACAGACATTGCCAACATACTGGCAGACAGGTTCAGTGCAAACTTCACCCCCCTCTCCCACCCTAAAGGAGAGATAACTATCCCAGCAGTGTAGCCTCCCAGACATCTCAAATGCGCAGGTGAAAGCTGCTCTCTCTAAAGCTAAAAACACAGCATCAATGGGACCGGATGGTGTCCCCGGCTGTGTGCTACGAGCTAAATGAGGAATTAAACCGCACATAAGGCAGCTGTTTAATCTCAGCCTTACCACAGGATACGTGCCCAAGGAGTGGCGACGGCAACTGTGGTCCCACTCCACAAAGGCGGTGCCTCTACCGACCCTGGTAATTACTGCCCCATAAGCAACAAGTCTAGTCTGCAAAGCTATGGAGAGGATCATAATGGAGCTCATAAACAAAGATATAGGGGACTTGCAGACATTGGACCCGACCCAGTTTGGCCGTCAAGGGAAGATCATGCCTTTTGAACTTGGTCGACTTCTTGAAACAGTCACCAAGGCCATTGATGAGGAAAGGCAGTCCATACAGCCTACCTTGACCTTGCAAAGGCTACACAATACCCCACTCGGGTATTGTAGAAAAACTTACCAGCTTAAATGTAAACCCATATGTCACAAGATGGGTTGCAAACTGGCTTAAGGACAGAACCCACAGGGTTAGAGTTGCTGGCGCTATGTCAGACTCCAAGCCGGTCACAAGTGGTGTCCCGCAGGGCTCGGTCCTTGGCCCCCTATTGTTCGGCATCTACTTCTCAGAAGTACAGGCCAACATGGGAGGACTTTGGCTGACAAAGTTTGCTGACGACTGCAAACTGGGCCATAGTGGAAAGTGCATCGGACACGGATATCCTTCAGAAGGGACTCATGGAAACAGATAGCTGGTGCCAGAGCCATGGCCTGAAGTTAAACACCAAAAAATGTGTAGTCATACCCTTCGGGAAAAACAAGGTAACCCCAAGCTACCATATAGGTGGCAATCCACTAAGCACAGAAGAGGTTATCAGGGACCTGGGGACCCAGGTTGACAGTGGCCTTTCTTTTGACACTCACGTTGCTAAAGTGGTTAGAAAGACCTTCTACATTGCCCACCTGATCATGAAGGATTCACATCCAGATCTAGTGAGGTCATTGTTCCCCTGTACTCTTCACTTATCAGACCAATGATCGAGTACAATGCCCCATTCGGGATGTATCTCACCCGGCATCTGCAGCAATTGGAGAGACCCCAAAAGTTCCTCACCAAAAGGATAAAGGGACTCCAAAATCTGTCATATGCTGCCAGATTGAAGAAACTCCAGCTCTATTCAGTCGCATACCGTCTGCTCAGAGGTGACATGTGCCTGACATACAAGGCCATGTCCAACCCGGAATTAATGGACATGCTCCACCTCAAAAATCCAAATCCACCAAAACCACTAGAGCAAGCGACTTAAACCTTAGCACGGATATAAATAGGACGTGCTGGAGGATAGATTTATCACTCAGAGACTCCTATGCTGTGGAATAAAATCCTGGTCCATGTGAGGCAGAGCACCTCGCTGACTCTGTTCAAGAGAAATCTTGACCTGTGGATGGGAGATCGTAGGTTTACCCCGGGAATCATCTCTGTGTCACTGCTGGACAGAGGCACACCAAACTAATGGGCACAGTATTTTTTCATATAAGGGGTGGCGTAAGCCACAAAAATTTGGGCTAGGCTTATAAATGCCTTAGGGCAGATAGCCTAGTATAAACCTATGAACCTATGAACCTATGAACCTAATTGTGTGAGTCACTGAAAGGAATTTTGTGACCGCACTTATAACATTTCTTAAAGCCAGCTAGCTTTTCAGATTTCTCAGCCATAGTAAAGTATGGCAGAGGACACACACACACACACACACACGCAGATATGCACTCACACACACAAGAAAAGAGAAAGACTTCAACAAAAAACAGCAATAAATTTTCAATATATAACAATCTACTTATCTTTGGGAGAGAAAGTGAAAAGGAGAAAGAAGGGGAAAGCTACTAATGACAGAGCTACACCAAATGGTATACAGGAGTAAAAGTGAAAGTAACCTAATAAAAAGGAAGGAAGTTTTAATAAGACAGGGGAGAAAGTGCTGAAAGTTAAACTAGAACAGCAATAAAAGAGGAAGGAAAAAAAGGTGATAAAGTATGAAAAATCCCACTTACCTGCCCAAGACCACAGGAATGACCACGTCTTCACGAAGTGGCAAAAAAGATCTGAGGTAACAGGGAGGGATGCATTATGGTTAAGGGGAGGTGCCCAAGAGCTCTTTGGTTGCCACGAGCTATTGTAACAGCCGAGTCAGATCCAATGGATCATATCTGAACCCGTATGTGAGGACAAAATGAAAACTGACAATATCAGATCAGCTGTTCAGCATTCCTAAAGGACTTTGTTCTGGCAAGGTAGTACTTGAGCTGCCTGTGGGCAACCAAAGCATGTAGAATCATTTCTCTCATGCTTTTTGGATCAGGATAGATCACTGGGCTAGTGATGGTTTGATTCAGAGTAAATTCAGAAATAACTTTAGGTATGAGCAATGAATTAATGCATATCACACTATCCTTTTGAAAATCAGATAGAGTTGGCCCACCATGAAAGCCTGCAGCTCTGCAGCTCACCTTGCAGATGTCAATGCAATAAGTAAAATAGTCTTCCAAGTAGTGAACTGTGAATCCATTTGAAGGGCAGGCTCAAAAAAAGGGAAGATCAATTTTTTATAACAAAGTTGAGATCACAGGGAGGAGGAATTTGCTTTCAAGGGGGTCTCCTGTGCAATACTCCTTTCATAAACTGATCACAAAAGGAGATGAAAGAGGGGGATCTATGGGGAAACAAACTGAGATGCCCACAAGATGCACTTTGAAAGAAGCATATAAGAAACCATATCTAAGTAGTTTGCTGAAACATTTTAAAACCAGCAGAGTCAAGACCCTTTTGGGACCTCTGTTTTTGGCTAGACACCATCTAGAAGACCTCTTTCACTTGTAAACACAAGATTTTCTAGTTGCCTCCCTAAACACTTGCTGCACATCCTCATCGAACAAGTGCCTAAAAGGTATCAAAATAGAATTATCCAGGCTGTCACCTAGAACTGCTCTAAGTTGGGATGTACCAATCTTCATTTATGCTAAGTGAGCAGATCGAGTCTGTGTGGAAGCTTGTGGTAATTACCATTAGCCAATTCCATTAAAAAGGAGAAAAAAATGGCATAAAAGGGGGTTACCACAATGACCTTTTGGTAATTCTTTCTGAATCTTTAGAAGTACCTGGTAATCATCAGAAAGGATGGAAATGCATGCAGAAATATTACTGACCATGGGATTGATAGAGCATCTGTCTTCCAATTATGGCTGCAAGGATGTCATGAACAGAATCTTTTCAGTTGTCTGTTTTGAAAGGAGTCAAACAGATCTACTTGAGGTGTTCTCCACATCTGGATCAAGTTCTGAAGTCCTGTACATGGAGCTTCCACTTGTTCATAGGTTCACAGATTAGTACTAGGCTAACTGCCTTATGGCCCATTTTAAGCCTAACCAATTACCCCCATGTAAGAATCAAACCCTGCATCTTGTGTCTGTAAGGCAACCACCTTAACCATTGTGCCAACCTCTCACCATGTGAAGGTATGTCTAGGATCTGCTTAGTCTGTCTGACATTGTGTTTTGCTCTGATGGAATGTATTAAGTCTGAAGAGTTAGAAAATGCTGCAGAGCCATCACTGCCAACCAGCAATGAGGTTATGGCCTTGTATCGCCTTCCTTGTTCAGGTATCATATCACAGTAATTTTGTATGTGACCATTAGAAGAGGACCGCCGAGTCCATTAGTAGTGAAGAAAAGGCATGAATCACTACCAACATCTCTTTTACATTTATATACTTTGGCATGTCCGGAGGACCCGAAAAGCCTTGCACTTGAACTCCCATGGACACTGCGCCCGGCGCAAAATCTGAAGAATCCATCAGGACAGAGTCCTGAAGAGACAAGGGAAGTCCTGGAGTGATACACAGTTGATCCCTCTAGTACAAGATTTCTTATTTTACAAATCCCAGAACTGGTACCTGTAAATCTAAAGAATGAAGGTGTTGGGTCCAACAATTTTTCAAGTACCACTGAATTTTAATCCTGTGTAGTCTGGCTAGTGATATCATGAAGATCATTGATGACATGAGGCATAAAATTCTGAGTTACTCTCCTGCTGAGGCTATATCTAGAAGAGAGAAATCCAAGAAAATGCCCTGATAAATCAGAACTTTGTCTTCTCGTAGAAAGGCCATCCTTTTTAATGTGTTTGTCCAACACCCCAGGAAAACAATTTGTTGACAGGCTGTTAGGAAGGATTTTTGAAAGTTCAATTTGAAGTCCAGGTGGGAAAGGCGGGATGTGATCTTGTCTAAGGACTTTGAGTACCTGGATACAGAACCTGCATTAATCAGCAAGGCATCTAAATTAGGCAAATGTGGATACCTAGGGTTCTACGACAGGCAACCACTATGGCCAAGTACTTTGGAAACACTCAAGGTGTAGTAGATAGCTCAAAGGGTAATGTAGAAACTGATAATACAAGCCAGACACAGCAACTCTCAAAAAAATCCTGAAACTGGGAGCAATAGGAATATGATAATCATCCTAGAGATGTAGTGTCACCATGAAACAGTGGTCTGGAAGCAACAGTACAAGCAAATGTAAGGTCAACATTTTGAATTTTAGAAGTTTAACATAGCTGTTTAAAAAGGACAAATCTACAATGGGTCTCCAGGACTGCTCCTTTTTGGTACTAAATACATTCTGGACTACAATCCTTTGCTCTTGTGTATCACAGGCACTAGATATGACTCCTGTTTCTACCACGTGATGGAGCACTGGAGGAAACAACTCTGTCTGATCTGGTGGGAATGGGGGAATTTCCCTGAAAGGGGGAGGATTTTCTATCGACTGTCAAGTTCATAGGTTCATAGGTAGGTACTAGGCTATCGGCCCAAAGGCCTAAATAAGCCTAGCCAGCAAGGTTCCATAGCTTACGCCACCCAAGAAAGTTATTTTCCTGTGCCACTGTACAGCAGAGACACAGAAGTGATCCCCGGGGTGTATTTCCTATTTCCCATGCACTCATCAAGATTTTTCTTGAAGATTGCTAATGAAGAACTTTGCTTGACATAGATGGGTAGCTTGTTCCAGAGTATAGGAAGTCTCTGGGACAGGAATCTATCCCTCCAGTGTGTCCTGTTTATTGTGGTGACAAGGTTTAGGTCCCTTGAGCATGTAGCTCGAAGGGATTGGGATTTCTTTAGGTGTAGCATGTTCAACAGCTCTGGGTTTGACATAGCTTTATATGTTAGGCAGAGATCACCTCGGAGTAGGTGATATGCTACGGAGTAAAGCTGGAGTTTTTTGAGGCGGTCAGTGTAGGGCATTTGTTTGAGGCCAGTAATCCTCTTTGTGAGGTACTTCTGTGGCCTTTCCAGCTGCTGCAGAGGGCATTGTACTCTATAATGGGTCTAATGAGTGATGAGTAGAGGGGAGCAATGACCTCTTTTTTCCTGGATGAGAACCCTTTTATGATGAGGTGTGCCACGTAGAAGGACTTTCTGACTACTGTGGTGATGTGACTATCAAAGGAGAGACTACTGTCCACCTGGGTCCCAAAGTCTCTTATCACCCATTCGGTATTAAGTAGATTGCTGCCTATGTGGTAGTTCATGGGTACAGAGTTTTCTTTCCGAATTATTCTCAGAACCTATTTCTCTGACACTATTTGTGGCCAGGCCACAAGGCTGTAAGAGATCTTGGGAGGAAGGAGGGGGAGAAGGGGTGCTCTGTGGCTTGGCATAGTCATTCCTTTGCAGGGAGTTGATCCTTTTTCATAAAGGAACCCGTCTTGTTTGCTTTTAAAGAATTATTCTCCTGCCATTTCCTTTTGGATCCCTGACTTTTGTTTGGCTGGAATTTTTGTTTTTTCTACCCCTTTAAAGAAGTCACCTTGTTTGGGGAGAAACTGGGTACACGAAACATCCTAGAGATCTCGTTCATTAATTTACCGCTGTCATTCCATTGTTTGAGAATCAGTGTAACAGAAAGACAAACACCAGTTCAGGGTTACCTATTATATTCTCGAAAGCCAACAATGTCGAATCCGACATTGTCGACACAAGAATAGCTAAAGTGCAGAATGTCGAATGGGTAAATGGAAATCTCCGTAGGGAGAGATTTCCATTTACTTCAATGTAATGCAGTGTCGAAGTTGGTATATTTAAGTAGAGGGGGGTGGGGGTGCGCTTGCCCCCCTGCCTACACCCTTTAGATTTTCTTTTTTTTTTATTTATTTTTTCTGAACATTCAAAATTTTAAC
Organism: Protopterus annectens; assembly: GCF_019279795.1. Taxonomy (NCBI): domain Eukaryota; kingdom Metazoa; phylum Chordata; order Ceratodontiformes; family Protopteridae; genus Protopterus; species Protopterus annectens. The sequence goes on along the minus strand of NC_056751.1, from coordinate 702,920,053 downwards.
GGTTCCATTATTAAAGGTTGACCTTTAGTGATTCGAACCATTAAACTTTCTATGTTCTAATATAGACCCCCAATTCAGAACTTACAGGTAAATTCAAAATTTTGTCTTTTTAATCATCAAAGAAGTTCTGAATCCATAGGCCAAGCATACACCCTTAAAACAATGGAAGCAGGAGCAGCATTTTGACATAGTTTGAAATGTGTTCAGAATTTGTTTGCAACTGACAGAAGTTAAAGCATTTCTAGTCCACAAAGTCCTGTCTCCAAAACAACCAATATGCCAAATGTGTGTTAAAAACCAGCTTCACATACTTTAACTACTTATAATAATGCCAAGACTGGAATTTGAAAAGTCAAAAGGTGTTGATGCTGGGACCACAGAGATTTTAGATACCACTGCTTCTGTCACATGTGGAGTCTTGCAAGAGGCATCACAAAAATCACGGAGGCCATGAGACCCAGAATCCTGGAAAATTCCAGAAACACATCTAAATATCTGTTCTTTGTGCTGAGGTGTCCAGCTGGCTCTGCAGGAAAAGCAATCCTGGAAGAAGTCAGAAAAGACTTTTGAATGTCTCTTGTAATCCCAGCCTGTGTAGGAGATCCTTTACCCAACACACAGACTCCTGACACTTTGAAAAAAATTCTGTAAAGATAAGCAAGTCATCTATATAAGGAAAATGCACACAAAATCTTAAGAAATCCATGAAATCTAGATGAATAGGAATGTAATGATATGTATCGTTTAGGTCTAAAGTCACTAAGTAATTCAAATGAGGAAGGAGGAGTAATAAATCATGAACTGACAGCATTTTGAACTTGAGCACTATCACAAACTGGTTCAGGAAGGAAAGGCCAAGAACTCCTCTCCAGTAGTCTACTTTCTTTGGCACAAGAAACACTCGAATAAAATCCTTCTCCTGACAGAGGAGGAAAAGAACAGCTTCTATTACCCCTGCAACAGTGTGTGATGCAGGATAGGAGAGAAAAGAGTTTGGACAGGCAGGTGAGCAGGAATTCCCTGAAAAGGAGGGAAAACCTCCCACTTCTATCTGTAGCTTTGACAGATCACATTCAAGACTCATATGTCTGACACAATCTGCCGCCAAAGAAACAAATGAAGATTCAGACTTTTTGAGAAGTCTATGGTACTGCTAGGGTGGAAGGGAAGGGGGCAGCACAAGGTCTCCTTATACAGTCATTCTGACTTATCAGACTGTCTTTTGTTCTGAGGGTTTCCATCTTTCTTTTTGGAACCTTCCAGTCATTTCTAACTGTTTGCATACCAGCAATTTGCTGAGATTATTTTGCTTTTTACTAAAGTTAGACGACAGAGCAAAGAATCCCTTGAAAAATTTATAGAAGCAGGGCTGAAAAGCAGAGATTTGGTGAATCAACTTCGACCACCTCCCCCAGTCACATGCTTTGATAACTTCTGCAACATAAGGGCCAAAAAACTGTATCTCTGTACAAAGGAGGATTCAAAATTTTACGTGACTTCCTATGGGAGGATGTAGTGGCAGCAGCCCTGGAAGTGGTATCCACAGAGACACAGGCACATTTTAAACAAAGAGTAGTGAACTGGGAAATAGAAGAAACCAAATTACACAAAACAGATTTCTCCTCACAAGAAGAACTTGTTCCCAAAATATAATCTCACATGTTCACAATTAGCGAGGATAAAATTCAGCATATGAGCCTTACAAATGGGAATAGTAAAATTAAAGCTGCAGAAGCATAATTTTTTTTCCTCAAACTTATCAACTAGGAATTAGGACCAACAAAGAATTTAGAAGTAGCTGAACTCATTAAGGCAATAGCTACTTCATCAGGTCTGGGATTTGTGTACAAAAGCTTAAAAGATTGAGGGACTTTATATAATCTATCTGCTTTTTAGGGGCAGCAGGCTGACTGTTAGGGAAATTGCAGACTAACAAAAACATCCTCCAGGGCAGACTGTGCTGGAGGAATAGACAAAGGTTCTGGAAATTCTAGTTTTAACAAATCATAATATTTTTGAGGGAATAAGAAACCTCAATATTTTCCCACTGAAAACAATGATTTTTCCTGGAAATAGCATCAGTGAAAGGGAATCATTCACAGGGACTATCAGATACCAACACTCTCCTCAAAATCTGAATCAGAAATTTGTAGAGATAGAGGTAAATATGTTCCTCCACATTCCACTTTAGGTTCAATCTCTTGAATCTCATCAGGAAAAGAAGGATCTTTTTTTCTCTCACCTGAAACAGTCTTAAAAGAAGGGTCAAGAACCTGGACTAGAGCTAAGTAGAATAAATTACTCCTGTCCAGAGTAAATGAAAAAGGAGAAAACATATGCTTAGGTTTCTGCTTCTTTTGATAGAAAATTTCTGAAGAAATGATCCAGCATTGCCAGTAACAACTTCCCCGGGGATGGGCACAGCATTCTGGATAAGCAGGGACACATTCCCTGCCCCTTCTCCCATGATTGACAAGAGCGTCTCTCCCCTGCCCCCTGAGAAGACACCAACAGCTGCAGAGGACATGGCTAATCACTGGTCCATGGTGACTGAATGGAATAAACCAAAGGGATCTGAAGAAAAAGCTGAGCAGTGTGACAGACCAACTCTGGCCATAGCATTGTCGCCCACTCAGCTGAGTCAAATTGCAAACCTACTTTGGTGGCAAAGGCTGCTTTACAATCCTTACTTTTTTGTGGCTAGAAGGTCTTACTGAGGAACCAGTACTTTGTTTCCTGGTCAAGATGAAAACCATGCTAGTTTCCCAGGTAAGCTTAGAGGCAATAGTCAGTTAAACAGGTAAGTAGCAAAAAATACCATTTCTCAGAAAAAAAGCACTTTAATCTCTTTCCCCAGCTCCCAAAAAAATAAAATAACCACTGTTTCTCCACAGAAGAAGTAGTTCAAACAACTTTTAAGCACAACAGAAAAAAAGTATATTCCCATCTAAAAGTACACAAAAGACATGAGATAGTCAACAAAAACACTTTTCCTAGCTTACATTTACTTAATTTTAAGAAAAAAATAAGTCTTCGCAAGTAAAAAAAAGTCATGTGGAAAGCTCTCCCCAAATGAAGTTATCTGCCCGGCAATGGAACAGTGTTAGCTGACCATTGATCTCCAAATGCCTGCAGAGGAGTGCTCTTCTCAATGGCAGGAAAATTCTGAAGTGTGTGGTACATAAACCTGACTTTTTAGTCATCTCGGCTCAAGCTATTGATTTGGGAGTGTGGAAGGTACCTTGAAGCTTTGGAACCTGGCCAGCTGTTATATTGTGTGCAGGATATAACCCATACTGCTTAGGCTCCTGCAACAATGATCATACTTGGGCCAAAAGGCAATCAACAGCAGAATCTTTAGATAATCCTTCTGGATTGTTAGAAGAATCCCTAATATCAGTGGAAAGGGCAGAAAAGTACATAGGATCATTCCTGGCAATGGGAATGAGAAAGCATCAGCCTTCCTGGTCTGTTTGTAAGGAAAGCTAGAGCAGACTTTCTTTAGTTGTCTATTCTGAGAGGAGGCAAACAGATCTATCTGAGATTTTCTACACAGCTGGATCAAGTCTCAGAAGATGACAGAGTGAGGTTTGTATTCATGAGGGTCTGCTTGTCTACTACAAAGTTTTGCTGTAATGGAATGTCTGAAGCCTGAAGAGCCAAAAATGAACTGAGCTAATACCTCCCAGACTATCATAGCAAGTCTGCAAAGGGGATAGAATCTGGTACTCCCTTTTTCTAAGTACTGCATTACTTTGGTGTTGTCTATGAAAACCTGCAGAGGCCATGAAGACAAGAGATGATTTATGGGCTTTCAAGGTATTTATAGCAGCCATCAACTCCTTGACATTTTGTCCTATTTGTTGTACAGACTTTGCAACTTTGGAAACCATTCCCCATGCCAGGTCTGAAGCATCTGTTATTACAAACTGAAGAGGAAGCACAAGGGAGAGTGGTAAACCTGGATTCTGGGAGAACTGGTCTACTCATCATAGAATAACCCTCATTACAACCCCCAGATATAAGGATCTGAAAAGTTAAAGGGTGTAGATGCTGAGTCCAGACTGAGCTGAAGTACCATTGGATTTTTCTCATGTGAAATCTGGCCAGAGGAATCAATCACAGAAGCCATGTACTGCAGAATCCTATAAAATTCCCTGGCAAATGCCAGATTTTGTTTGAAAAACACTGGTAGAACTTTTGGAACATCTTTTATTCATCTGGAGGAAGGAAAGCTCTTCCTGGGACAGAATCTAAAAGCCATCCTAGGAAAACAAATCTATGAGAAGGGATAAGAGAAGATTTCTGTAAGTTCACTTGAAAACCCAAGCTGAGTAGAATATTCTGAACAGTTTCTAAGGACTCTTGACAACTGAAAAACAAAAGTTTTCATATAAAAGACAATCAAGGAAATATGAAAGCATGTGAATGCTTTGAAGTCAGCAAAAAGCAATTACTGGAGCTTTTTATTTGTAGATACCTTGGAGCAGTAAAACTCACATTGTCAAGTGCATTCCTGCTGAATGACTTTCCAAGCCCATTTATCCAAAACAACCTGGTGCCACAAGGGAAGATGTAGACTCCAAGAGATCTTGATGGGGGATCCTGAAAAGGTCAACAGTCATTCTGATATTTAGGACTGTCGATTTTGACAGGCTTTCCCTTTGTTTTTGGAGCCTTTTGCCATTGTTGTTTTTTTTAAATTTTGTTTCACGCACCTTTCTGCTTGAATTGCTTTTCTGAAAAACGGAGAGGCAGTGGAAGGAAAATTTTATTAGCCTTAAAAAGGGAAGGTTGGTATGTACTGATCACCTCTCGAATCAAATTTTTCTCTCCTCAAACCTCTTAAGCACCTCAGCTAAAGAAGGGCCAAAAAGGTTTTAGTTTTAATGTCTTCAAAAAGATTTTGAGGACGTACCAAAGCAAATCTTCTTAGAACTAAACCAGAAGTAGCAGCCCTGCAGACAGTGCTAGCAGTGTCATAAGAACACTTTAAGGCGTGTTTAATTTTGACAAATACAAAAGGGCCATTCAATTTTTTTTTTTTTGCCTCAGAAGAGTGAAGGTTAACAGTTAACTTTTTCATGTTCTGCGATGACAGAATTAAAAACTTTAAGATATGATTGTGGCAGTTTAAAACTCTGAATGTTAAATAGGCAACAGAATACCCATTCTTCCCAAATTTGTCAAAAACTTTCCCATCCTTGAGAGGGGGAATGGGAACAGTATTAACAATTTGTCTAGTTGTAGTTTTGGATGGAGAAATCACTGCTTTTGGGTTACAAAACAAGTATTTGCAAGTCTGCGATAACTTGTACAACCTATCAGACTTCCGAGGGGAAGAAGGCTAATTGTTAGATAAACTGCAAGATGAGAAAAAAACATTCTCTAAAGTGGACAAAACAGATGAAACTGCTGCAAATTGAGGAATATCCAAATGTAACGAATTTTAATGCATTTGCTGAACAATGTGAATTTCTTTTCTGACTCCAGTGAAAAACCTCTTTCATTTTAGAGAAATTTTCAAAAAACAAGAAAGGTCTTCTGGAAGGAAATCTGAAGCAACACTTTCCCCAGAATCAGAATCTTCAGTTTGTGAAGAAAATCCTGAATCAGAACATTATTTCTCCCTAATCCCTGCTCTTCTGACCAAAAAAAATCAATGTCACAAAATGAGGAAACTGTTTTTCCTTTCTTTTCTTTCTTGAAGAGGAAGTGGGAAAGGTAAAAGCAGAAATTAATTTGCAAGTAAATCCCAGCAAATCTTCCCTGTTCACAAAAATAGAAATAGGAGAAGTCACATTTTTTTTCTTTTACTCTTCTTTCCCTGGGAGACTGCCCGGAAAAGGGCCAATAAAAAGCAGGTGGACTCTTCCAGAGTTCAGGCTGCCTTAAATGGCCATGTGGTAGACTTTTGCTCACCCCTACACCTGAGACCATGAAGACTGCCTATCCTTTGTCCATGGATGGCAACCCTGCAGACACAGAGGATGTATCCTTTCCCCAGTCCCCAGTGGTTGTAGAGAGGCTACACCAGAGGGACTGTGAGAAAATTATGAGCAATCCAAGAAACCAAATCTGGCCACAGCAGAGTCATCCATCAGTGGCTGAGGCAAAACTGGAAACGGTTTGACACTAAAAGACTCCCAAACTACTTTTTTCTTCTTGCAGACAAGGAAGGAAGAAATAAAGAGACAGATTACTGCTCCATAGGTCAGGCTGAGAAGGAAATGTTGAATGTAGGTAGCAGAGCATGAGAGACAATCAGTAAACTTAAAGCAGTAAAAAAATGATGGTTCTCAGGTAAGAAAACCACCACAAGTCACCAAAAGCTCAGTTTCTTCCCTAATACCAAAACCTTGGATAAATATGCAGAAAAAGTCAAGAAATAGTTTTTTACACAGTTTGTTCACACAAGCATTCACACCGTAAATGCTCCTCTGACAAGAAGTAACAGCTTAAAATATGTAAGTTTAACTGCCAATATTTTTTCACAGGAAAAAATCCTCAAGTTTGCCTCAAAAAAAAATAACAATGTGGAATGTTTTCCCCAACAGATAATTTATCTGCCCAGCCTTGAAGTATCACTTGCTAACTCAAGGTATCACAAAGCCTGCTGAAGGAACAGACTTTGATGGAAGAAAGCTCTGAAGTGTTTGATGCTTTAACTATCCTTATATTGGAACTCTACTCAGGTGCCTGATGGAGCACATGGAAGCTCCCCTTAAGCTTTGAAAAGCTGGGAAGTTAGCAGAGGATGGGTCACAAAAACCTTAGGCTACTGCAATAGTGATCTAATGTTGAACATCAATCATGACATCACAGCCAACTTTTTTGTAAGATTATGAAATAAATAACATGTTTGAAATCTACAGCTCAGAGCTCAAAAAGAATTTAAATATACAGTTCAGAGCTCCAAAACCCTTTCTGATAATACCAATCTATTAAACACCGTCTAAGGCTTCACTGCCCAAACAATTTCCTGAAACACCACTTTATCAGTAACTAACTTAGAAAAAAAAAGACTTTTTCCACCAACTGGAAAATTCCATTTTCAATGACAGTGCTATATTCTTTAAACAGTAAGAAAGCATTTAGAAAAATACAAAAGCACCCAAACCCAAAACCGAAAAGATCTTCAACACTCATTTCCATGTGCAATTTCTGTTACAACATTCTCTCTCGCACACATTTATAATTTTTCTCTAACATCCTGCATAATCTTCATTCGCTTTAATCATGTATTTATCCCTAGTCCTAAAGTTGCCTCTTCATTGTCCTTTCAGGAGTACAGACCCACTTAAAATATTTCAAAAAACTTAGTACACGAAAAATTTACTGACAATGTCAGGAAACACACATATTTCTGAGAAAGCTAGTGTGGGTTTCATTCTGGCCACAACACCCTTAATGCCATATATTCTGCCATGAAAAACTATTTGCTCAAGTATAGAAAAAAAAAACGTGTAGCTCCCATTGTATTTCACTGTATGGTTAACAGACTGCAGTTTTCCAATACACCACAAAGTGGAGCTCCTTTTCATTTGATATAAAAGAGAAACGAAAGTGAAAGAGGTCAAACTGAAACACAGGGTGAAGGAATAAGGGGCCTTGCATTAAAACTGGATTTTCTAGTGTCTAGGACAAGGAAGTGAAGTTTGCAGATCGTGTCTGTCCTCCTCTGAAAACCTGGTCAATGGTGATCTGTGGAATCAGGAGAGAAGTCTGGAACCAGTAGTCCAATGCCTGCATCTTATCAGCAAGGACAGGAATACTGTTGGGCCACTTATAAAGAAGCCATATTCGATTACCAGACGGCTGTTGGGTGATCTCTACACTTCTCATCAGTGGAACTGCAGTGCCTAACATCCAGAATATTATAAACAGAGTGGTGAGAGGCTTCGGCTGCCATTTTATACTTTCATAGGATTGTGCTATAGCTTTGACTGGGGCAGTATGCCTAGACCTTTTCACTTTTTCCTTTTCTGAACTGAAACTGTTTAGCTTTATCTCAAAATAGTACTGGTGCTGTCATTCTGTGGATCTCATGTTACTCACCCCTCAGTGTGGATTTCCCCTTTAATGCTTTGTGGATTACAAATACCTGGGTTTCAAATGAACTCCAACTTTGGGCCCTATCATGCCGGCATTAAGACTGTAAGTCGTTGCTGGCCAGTGAACAGGGTATAACAGCGTGTTTTCCCAGTTTGGTTTGATTAGAACTGATCAAGGTTATAGTGCTGTTAGTATTGCTGCATTATAGAATCTTTACTGCTCAATGACATTGCATTTTTTTGCTCATATTTGAATGACAAGACCTCTCTTATTGAGTTCTGGGGGTGTGATTTCACTGTATGTACACCTCATATTGCCTTATTGCTAAACTTTGTGCTGCTGAAATAATTTATCTGCCATTGTGCTGTTGCCTGTTAAGACTAGAGTTTTCCATCTAGAATAAAATCTGTTATTACTTGCAACCTTCAAAAACAAATAAAGCAAACACTGCCAGCACCATGATCTTGAACAATACTTTATTGTAAGAACAAAATAAAAAAACATACACAGATTGAGCGCTTTCTTCCCTTACACAGGGATTTCATCAGAATCAATAATCCACCATTTAATTTGCCTTTATATTCTCCCCCATGAATAATTAATTAGTTACTTCCTCCCTTTCTTAAAAAAATATATATTAGATTCTTAAAAGGAAACCTTGTTCCATGTTTCAAACTATAAACTTTAAACTTAAGAAATCCTTTGAAGTACTATAAAATGCTATAAAGTGCTTAGTGGAACCACATGTATTTTACCTTGTTATACATATGTGTATTTATACAGAATTGTTTTAACCATTGTAAAAGTGTTTAAATGTATTTTAAAAATTATTTTTAATGTATGGTATTCAAATGCATGGGTTTGCACATGTGGTTCCACTAGGCACTTTATAGTACTTCATAGGATTTCTTAAGTTTAAAGTTTATAGTTTGAAACATGAAACAATGTTTCCTTTTAAGAATCTAATATATTTTTTTTAAGTAAGGGAGGAAGTAACTATTTATTTATGGGGGGAGTATATAAAGGCAAATTAAATGGTGGATTATTGATTCTGATGAAATCCCTGTGTAAGGGAAGAAAGCGCTCAATCTATGTATGTTTTTTTATTTTGTTCTTACAATAAAGTATTATTCGAGATCGTGGTGCTGGCAGTGTTTGCTTTATTTGTTTTTGGTGGTTTTGACACTGTCATGGCTTTTGGATTCATTGTTGGAATTATTTGCAACCTTGGTCTGTTGGGTGTAAATAGGGTGTCACCAGAGTCAGGTAGAGAGAAACCCGTACACTATTCAGTTACACCTGCAGGTAAGCTTCATTTGTGGGCTCGTCCAGGATTGCCTGTACTGCCTAGAACTCTGCTCTATTCCCCTGAACATGTGTAAAGCAACACCAGCAGCAAGATGATCCCAGAAGTAGCCGCTAAGTGGTGCAAACAGCACAATGCTCAGTCAGAGCACTGCTTAGTTCTAGTGTTGCCAGGGGTCACATGGACTGACATGCAAATACATCAAATCACAGAATACTTACCAGTTGTAGGCCGTGGATTCTTATTAGACAGCACCATGGACACTACAGAACAGAGCACATTGGCTCTATTAGAATGAAAAAATCCTCTAGTATATGAGCATATACCTTCGAGTGTATCTGTTTCAGGTGAAAATGCAGTCCGTGTGGTCATTCCTGAGAAGTGCACTACCCCAGCAACAGAGCAAATACCTGTAGAAGCTATCCAAGTAGGTCAGAACCTTACACCAGAAACTGAAGCTTCACTGCCCACAAATACTATAGGGCCTGAAGTTTTGAATGCTTTGGGAAGTCTTGTAGAAAAATGCTTAAAACCTACACAGCCATTCATCGGGTTTGGGTAATGCAAATTACGTTTCTTCTCTGGCAAACAACCCACACCTCAGGGAGAGGAAGATTTTGAATTTTTTTTTGGATGATCAGGCTTCACAAGCCCTAGAGGAGTGGGATACCCCAGAAACTCAGAAGAAGCAGCAGATAGCTGAAAGTTTAAAGGGATTAGCTGCGGATACCATACACAACCTAAGGATGAGTAGGCACGATTGCATGGCCAAGGACTATTTAGGAGTACTGCAGGATGTGTTTGGAAGAACAGAGAGGGCTGCTGACCTATTATATCAGTTTGAACATACATACCAAGAAGATGGTGAGAAACTATCTGACTACATTAAGTAATTAGATAAAAAGCTCCACCAGATCATCCTAAAGAAGGGGGTGGATCCAAAAGTAGCTGACCAACTTTGAATTTGTCAAATTTTACAAGGAGCTCAAGCTATGGATCCCATTATGTGGAAACTGAGGATGAAAGACAGGAAAGAGATTCTAACCTATTCTCAGTTGGTTAAAGAAGTGAAGGAAGAGGAAGCCCTGTTGGAAGCCAAATCTCAGTGTTCAATATCAACTAAAGCAGTGAGTGAACACAAGCAGGAGCCTACAGCAGTGCTTACTACTCAAACAGGAGTCATGGTCCAGAGTGTCCGCAATGTAGAGGTGTCACAGTTGCAGGTGCGAGTGCCTTCTATAACCGACACCATAGCTCAAGTTACCAAGACAGTTGCAGAATTACAGAAAGCAGTGGTAACTTTAGCTCTATGGAGGAATACATCTGCTAGAACCTCCATGAAGGGACTCAGTGAAGGAGTGCTCAGTTACAAAGAGCTCCATGAAATCTAACATCAAGAGAAGTCTCCCTGGATCTCACTTCCCAACCACTCCTTGCAATAGGGGAGAGAAACTACCTACTGTGCACACCTCTAGCTCATCTGAGGTGAACAACCAAACTGTAAAGCCATCTCAGCAAAAGTCTCAGCATCCAAAACCGCAAAGGATTACTAAAATAGAGTTCCATCCTTTAAAATGGCGAAGCCAACTGACTATACCTCAACAACATCCTGACTGCCGTACAGCTGAACAACACCAGAAACAGAAGGTACCCGATGGCCTAGTGGGACTGTCCCCTATCATGCCAGTGAAGATAGAAGGAGTGTACAGTAAAGCACTGTTGGATACTGGTGCACAAATCACCATTCTGTTCAGAGACTTCTACCAGAAATACTTAAAGCATTTGCTACTTGGAAAGATAGAAGACTTGGAGATCTGGGGGATAAGTGACATAAAGTTCCCTTATGATGGTTATGTCTCACTCAAGTTAGACTTTTCCACCTCAGCTGTTGGGTCAACAGAAGTTTTTGAAACTCTTACTGTTGTGTGCCCCAGGCCAAAAGAAAAGGATTCGGCATCTATTTTAGTGGGGACAAATACTGACCTCGTCAGAAGAATGCTGACATCTCAGTTGACCCAAGAACACCCAACACTATATCCACTCCTGAGACCAGCCTTTTGTGCCCTTCAGAAGGAGAAGATAGTAAGAAAGATGAAATTGGTCATATATGGACCCTTGCTGGGAGAGAACATATAATTCATCCTGGTCAGGTCACCTGCTTGAGGGCCAAAGTGATAATACGTGGACAAACCGCTTCCTCTCATCTCAGGATGGAAATGGATCCAGAAATAGACTTGCCACCGGGCCTGGAATTAGTCCCCAAAGTTTGGCCTGCTGACATGCTGAAACATCCTTATGATACTTTGTCTGTGGGGTTGAAGAATAAAGGAAGTACACCATTGTCCTGCATTCACAAGTGTGTTTGGGAAATGTTTATGCTGCTACTCCCTTACCTGCTTCTGTTTTGACAAGAAACGAGAACAGTGTCAACGAGTTGAAGCTGGAAGATATTGATCTAGGAGGTGGCCTTCTGTCACCTCAGTGCATAACCAGAGCTAAAGAGCTGTTGATGAAGAAGAAAAATTGTTTTTTTTACAAGTGAGCTGGATGTGGGTTGTGCGAAAAGTGCAAAACACCAAATAACATTAAAAGAAGACCAGCCTTTCAGGAAACATTCCAGAAGGGTAGCTCCAGGAGATCTGGAGGACTTGAGAAAACACCTGGAAGAACTTAAAGCTGCAGGGATAATTCGAGAGTCAAGAAGTTCATTTGTCTCTCCCATTGTCGTTGTTAGGAAGAAGAATGGGTCAATTCGCATGTGTGTTGACTATCTTACTCTGAATTAGTGAACCATTCCAGACCAGTACAAAACTCCCCGGATTGAAGATGTTCTAAATTGTCTGGTGAGCAGTAAGTGGTTCAGTGTGCTAGACTTAAGGAGTGGATACTATCAAATCCCTATGCACCCAGAAGATAAAGAGAAGACTGCCTTCATCACCCCCTTGGGATTTTTTGAGTTTGATCGCCTACCTCAAGGTTTATCAAATGCACCGGCAACTTTCCAGAGAATCATGGAAAGAACAGTTGGAGACATGTATCTCCTGGAAGTCTTAGTGTACCATGATGATGTCATTGTTTTTGGGAAGACCCTAGAGAAGCATGAAGAAAGACTGATGAAAGTACTGGACAGAACTGAGAAGGAAGGACTGAAGCTGGCACTGGACAAATGCAAATTTTTCCCACCTTCAGTGACCTATGTGGGATATGTAGTGTCTGCAAATGGAATATCCACAGATCCCAGCAAAGTTGAAGCTGTGACATCTTGGCCCAGACCCAGAACCATCACAGAGCTGGGTTCTGTAGTTACTATAGAAGGTTTGTGAAAGGATTTTCAAAGATAGCAAGACCACTCAACCAATTGCTCCGAAATGATGAGGAAGCAGATGAAACAGATGAAGATATCCTTTTGAAGAAGCCTAAGGGACCGAGAGGCTCTAAAGAATTCAAAGAGAGTCGTTGGACTCCTGAGTGTGAAGAGGCATTTGAGCAGCTTAAGTACTGCCTCACACATTCCCCTGTGCTGGTATATGCTGACTCAACAAAGCCATAGACATTACATGTGGATGCTAGCAGAGATGGTTTAGGAGAAGTCCTTTACCAGGAGCATGACAAGAAACTGAGACCTGCGGCTTTTATCAGTTGAAGTTTATCTCCAACAGAAAGAAACTATCCTGCACACAAGTTGGAATTCCTTGCTTTAAAGTGGGTGGTAGTAGACAAGCTGCATGACTACCTCTATGGGGCTGAATTCGAAGTTCAGACTGACAACAATCCTCTGACATACACCCAGACCACTGCAAAGCTAGTTGCTACTGGCCACAGATGGATGGCAGCTTTATCCAACTACAACTTCAGTTTAAAATATTGCCCAGGACCTAAAAATGGAGATGCTGATGGTCTGTCCAGAAGACCTCATGGAGATTTGCACCTCGATGATGAATGGGTGGAAATTCCAGCACCAGGAGTGAGAGCTATGTGCCAGATTGCAACCTGCTACCAACAAACTGAATGTTGGGCCCAGAAGTTGAGCCTGTCTGCAGAAAGCATACCCCAAGCTTACTGTAATCTGGTCACTTTACAGGCTTCATCGCTAACAGCTTTGTGTAACAGTGACCTCAGGAGAGATCAAAGAGAAGACCCCTTAGGTCAGCTGGTGGTAGCTGCTTTAGAGAAGAAATAAGTTGATATGCTTCACACAGATATTCATCCACTGGCAAGACTTTTGGCTAAAGAATGAGACAGATTCCAAATACAAAATGGAATAGTGTATAGGAGATCTCCTAGTGCACTTGGCAGTGAAGAATGGCAATTGTTGCTTCCTCAGAAGTATCGAGAAGTAGTAGTTCAGTGATTGCACGATGAACATGGTCACCTTGGTTATGACAGAACTCTGGGACTTGTACGAGACAGATTCTACTGGCCATGCATGAAGCAAGATGTTGAGGATTATTGTTGTACATGTCTTCACTGCATTCAGAGAAAGACTCTGCCCACCAGAGCTGCCTCATTGGGTCAAATGGAGAGTAGTGAACTGGACGAAGGCTGGATCAGTAATGTGCTGGTGATGACAGACCACTATACCAGATACACGCAAACATTTCCAACTCACGATCAGAAAGCTATTACAGTTCTTTGTACACTGCGGCCTGCCAAAAAGGATACACTCTGATCAAGGGCATGACTTTGACAGCAAGCTTGTCCATGAACTACTCACTCTTTTGGGAATTTAGAAAAGTCACACCACTTCCTATCATCCTCAAGGGGATCCTCAGCCTGAACGTTTCAACAGAACTTTACTAGGCATGTTGGGAACACTATCTGCTGAGAAGAAGAGTCAATGGAGTAGACATGTAGCCACAGTGGTGCATGCATACAACAGTACTAAAAATGATGCTACAGGATTCTCACCTTACTTCTTAATGTTTGGAAGAGAAGCTCGTCTTCATGTTGATTTAAACTTTGGAGTCACAGTTGATGATATGCCAGTGCGATCTCATGGCAGTTATGTGGAGAGACTCAAGAAGAACCTCAGACAGGCCTATGAGCTAGCTGAACAATCAACAGGGCAAAGACATCAGCGAAACAAGGCTCACTATGACAAGAAAGTCGACAGAGTTCTTTTGAGAAACTTGGGCATACAAGGAAAGCATAAACTAGCTGACCATTGGGGATCTGAGATCTACATAATTTGTTCTCAGCTACCTAACATCCTTGTCTACCAAGTCTGCACTAAGGGGAAAGAAGGACCCATCAAAACATGGCACTGCAACAACTTAATGTCTTTGGCAGAATCAGTGAGACTCATGATTCCGGAACCTAAAATGGCTCAGCGAAAACCTAACTCAAGGCGATCCAGAAGACCTAGACAGAGAGGAAATATCCTCCCAAATATTCAAGAACCTGTGATTCCTCCTATTGAAGGAGAGGAGGACAGTGATGATGACTGGGATTTCAGTGGACTTTTTTTATGATGATGTTCGAGACCCTATGGACTGCAATCTCAATGTAAATGCACCGGAATTCGTCCCTTGTCACTTTGAACAATCCAGCCCCAGCAATAGACTGACTGGTGTTTCTGTGCCTCCTGCAGGACCTGATGCTGATGGAGGTTCTACTATGCAAACTTCGGATAGTGGTGCTGAGGACAGTTGTACAGTTATGGAAAAAGAAAGTGAAGTTATACAAGAGGAAATCTTAGAAGTAGACAATATGCCTACTGAGGAACTGGACATTGAGTGTGATGTGAGTAAGCAACCCTCAGAGCATAATTCCCCAGTTGTCTCTTTTGAACCAAAGCCTCAGAGATTGATTTGACCCCCACAAAGGCTTACATATGACAGTTTGGGACATAGTACACTGGAGCCTGTGACCACTGCTCATCAGAGAGTCTATGCCAATGATCCCAATGTCTCCTGCTCAGTTGGTGATACCCCATTCCAAGTTAAGCATAATGTTGATCAGCCTTGGTGGGATGTACCTTTTGAATGCAGAAATACTGTTCAGTTGATGGTGCATTAGTGTTTGTATATATATATATATATATATATATATATATATATATATATATATATATATATATATATATATATATATATTGTTGCTAATGTACCTTTGACTTGAGAGGACCCAAGTTTTCAAGTAGGGGAGAGTGTAGTTCCTACTGTATTTCACTGTATGGTTAACAGACTGCAGTTTTCCAATACACCACAAGGTGGAGCTCCTTTTCATTTGATATAAAAGAGAAACGAAAGTGAAAGAGGTCAAACTGAAACACAGGGTGAAGGAATAAGGGGCCTTGCATTAAAACTGGATTTTCTAGTGTCTAGGACAAGGAAGTGAAGTTTGCAGATCGTGTCTGTCCTCCTCTGAAAACCTGGTCAATGGTGATCTGTGGAATCAGGAGAGAAGTCTGGAACCAGTAGTCCCACGCCTGCATCTGATCAGCAAGGACAGGAATACTGTTGGACCTATTATAAAGCAGCCATATTCAATTACCAGAGGGTTATCGCTACACTTCTCATCAGTGGAACTTCGGTGTCTGACATCCAGAATATTATTGACTGAGTGGTGAGAGGCTTCGGCCGCCATTTTATACTTTCATAGGATTGTGCTATAGCTTTGACTGGGGCAGTATGCCTAGACTTTTTCACTTTTTCCTTTTCTGAACTGAAACTGTTTAGCTTTATCTCAAAATAGTACTGGCACTGTCATTCTGTGGATCTCATGTTACTCACCCCTCAGTGTGGATTTCCCCTTTAATGCTTTGTGGATTACAAATACCCGGGTTTCATATGAGCTCCAACTTTGGGCCCCATCATGCCAGCATTAAGACTGTAAGTCGTCGCTGGCCAGTGAACAGGGTATAAGAGCGTGTTTTCACAGTTTGGTCTGATTAGAACTGATCAAGGTTATAGTGCTGTTAGTATTGCTGTATTATAGAATCTTTACTGCTCAATGACATTGCATTTTTGCTCATATTTAAATGACCAGGCCTCTCTTATTGAGTACTGGGGGTGTGATTTCACTGTATGTATACCTCATATTGCCTTATTGCTAAACTTTGTGCTGCTGAAATAATTTGTTTGCTATTGTGTTGTTGCCTGTTAAGACTAGAGTTTCCATCTAGAATAAAATCTGTTATTACTTGCAACCTTGGTGTGTTGGGTGTAAATAGGGGTGTCACTAGAGTCAGGTAGGAAGGAACCCGTACACTCTTCAGCTACACCTGCCAGATACATCATTCACTGATCTAAGAAATGCCTTTGAGACCACTGGTCAGGCACCTACTCCTTCTTACACTCCAACAGACAGGATTAAGTATGGACCTCTTTCCTGCTTTTGGACCTACCTTTCAGACAGAACTTTTCTTTAAGATACAGCCAAATACTATTTTACTAGAATTAGGACACTGTACAGTAAGAATACCCCAAGGCTCAGTTTTGATCCCTGTACCCTGTTCTTTATCTAGCCATAAGCTGGTGATCATTTTACATTCATATGTTAATAGTCTAAAGCCAACAAGCTATTGGAACTCCACAGCAGCATATAATACCATCAGGTACACCCCAAGAATTAACATTTTCTAATTTCATCAATCTTATGGAACCATATAATCACCCCAATCAAACAAGCCCCTCTACATAAATAGTTGGGGCTAGACCCATTTCGGAACTTCAAGGTGCACACAAAAAATAATGTTGATCAGATAAAGGCACAATTGAAAGCTTGCTATTCTATCTCCAGTTTAACTCAAGGTGGAGAGTCTTAACACACAATGTCCTAATACCTAAAATTACAGTATGGACTCTCTTCTACTGCCTTCAATTCTTGATGTAATACTAAAACAAAACAAAGTGCTGTTAACATTTGTAGGCTTATTAATTTATTTTGCTATTTATTTGACATTTGTTTACCGGGAAAGTCCGACTGGGCACTGGGCCAAAAACTGTCAATTTTCAGCAAAGGTCCAGGGAAAAAAGCTTCACAATCACAATCTATCAAAAATCAATTACAGATATTTAAAATCACAAAGAATCATGTAACACTACAAAACATAGGCGAGAAAAAATGTTGTAATGAAAAAAAGATAGAGCATATGTTTCATAGTAGAGTGCAATGAAAAACAATAACATGAGCTGGAGAAAATATGTGAGAAGAATTTCATTAGTCATATTAGTTACATAGATTAGTATGTGATAAATGAAACCTGAGACAATTATAATAAGATATTTAAAAGAGATATTAGAGGTTACATGATTAGAGACATTGAGAAGAAATTTAGTGAAGTCTTAGTATGACAGATGGTGTTCATGGAAGTAAGGATGGAAAGAAATGGAGATTGTAAGAAGAGTGCAAGGTAGGATGTCTTTAGGTAGCTTAGGTAAGTAGGGAGAAAAGAGAAAGAGGCAGAAGAGATGGTAAGGTAGTGGGAAAAACAAAATAAAGGAGTGGAGTAGGAGATTGGAGAGGGTTGTGAGGTGCGATTTAGGTTGAATGGGGTGAGTGAAGTATAGTGAGTAAGTTCAGCCAGGATTGGCACAGGAGCAGCTTAATGATTTTATAGGCTCATAGGTTCACAGGACAATACTAGACTATTGGTTTGGAGGCCCTTATAAGCCTATCCAAGAATTTCACCCATGTTCCCACAAAGTCAGCACCTGTTTTCCCTGTCCAGCAGGGACACAGGTGGGATCTCAGGGGTATATTTTCTGTTTCCCATCCAGTTGTCCAGGTTCCTCTTAAAGAGGGCTAGTGAGGTACTCTGCTTGACATGGACAAGAAGTCTATTCCACAGATGGGGGAGTCATTGGGACACAAATCTATCCTGCCAACAAGTTCTATTAATGTCACAGACCAGGTTGAGACCTTGCATGCGGGTTGCGCGAGTGGAGTTTGACTTATGGATATGCAGCAACTCCATCAAGGCTGAGTTTGAGAAAGCCTTGTATGCCAGACACAGGTCACCTCTGAGCAGTCTGTATGAGACTGAGTAGAGGGACAGGGCTTTTAGCCTATCTGTATAGGATAGGTGTTTGAGACCCTGGATTTTCCTGGTCAGGAGCCTCTCTGGTCTCTCCAACTGCTGCATGTGCTTGACAAGGTACATCCCAAAGGGGGCATTGTACTCGATAATGGGTCTGGGAAGGGAGGAGTACAGGGATGTTATGACCTCTTTGTTCCTGGATGAAATACCCTTACTTCTGAGGTAGGCCACGTAAAAAGCCTTCTGTACAACAGAGACAACATGGTGGCCAAAAGTCAGGTTGCTATCAACCTGGGTGCCCAAGTCCCTCACGACTCATTGCATGCTTAGTACACTGTTATTAATGTGATAATTAGTGGGGACACAATTTTCCCCAAAGGAGATAATGATGCATTTCTTGTCATTCAGTTTGAGGCCATGCTTCTGGCACCAGTCATTAGTTTGGTTAAGACCCTCTTGGAGGATGTTCACATCATTAGGGGAATTTATGACAGTGCCCAGCTTCCAGTCATCTGCAAACTTGGTCAGCCACAGACCACTGGTTTTGGCTTGCACCTCAGAAAAGTATATCTCAAACAGTAGAGGCCCCAAGACTGATCCTTGGGGTATGCCACGTGTTACGGTTCTACTACTAGTGGTGGCTTCCCCTATTTTGACTGAGTGGGTTCTATCAATGAGTCAGTTAGCTACCCATCTGGTAATATATGGGATGATGCCTAGCTGGGAGAGTTTATTTATTATGCTGGAGTGGGGAATAGTGTCAAAGGCTTTGCCTAGGAAAAGGTAGGCAGTGTGCACTGTCTTGCCCTCATCCATGGCTTTGGTGACTGTTTCGAAGAAGTTGACCAAGTTTAACAGGCATGATCTCCCAACAAACTGTGTGGGATAAAGTGTTTGGAGAGTGCCAATGTCCTTGTTTATAAGGTCCATGATAATGCATTCCATGGCCTTGCAGATCAGGCCAGTTAGGCTGATTGGCCTATAATTGCCTGGGTCAGTGGACACTCTACCTTTGTTTAGAGGGATGACAGTGGCTGTCCATCATTCTGATGGGATGAAGCCTGTGCACAGGCTTTGGTTGAATAGGGTGCCTAGTGGTGCTGAGAGCTCTTGCCTGAGTTCATGCAGGACACAGCTAGGGATGTTGTCAGACCCCATGGAGGCCATATTTTTTTCCCTTTGAGAGGGTATTAATAACCTACTCCCTAGTAATGAGGGGAGGGTGGCAGGTGCTGGGGATGTCCTGGTTTACTGATGGGGGACAGGGGAGTGAGGTTTTCACTGAACTTGTCTGCCAGCAGGTTGACTATATCTATAGCATTTGTGTATGTGGTGTTCTTGACCACCAGTTCAGAGCAGATTTGGGAGTTACCATTGAGATTGCAGATGTATGCGAAGAAGGCTTTGTGATTGCCCTTAGTGGATGTGGCCAATTTGGACTCGAAGGATTTCACCAGTGACCTTATTTGCTTGTTCAGACAAAGGAGAGATTGCTTCCAACTTGGCACCTGCTCCTTCTTGGTCCTGGACAGCAATTTTTTCATTTTATCATACAGTCTGTTTATTGCTGCTGTCTACTAGACAGGTTTACTCTTCCTTGAGGAAGATGATTTGGTCCTGTCAGGTATTGCTGAGTCCATGCAGCTATATAGGTGCTCATATAATTTTTTGGTGTAGGCTTGGACATTAGTGCTTGATTCAACTGAAGGGATGGTGGCTGTGAAGCTGCTTATACCTGCTCTCAGGAGGTTGTAGTCAGCTTTGGAAAAGTTTTTTTTGTTTGACCCTGGCAAGGGGGTGGTCAGGGGAGATGGTGACTTCGAAAGTGATTGCTTTATGGTCGGATCTTACCAAGGAGGATGACACTGCAGGGGTGCTACAGTGGGTACTCATGTTGGTTAGTACCAGGTCCAGGATATTTTCACCTCTTGTGGGGGTGTCGACCAGCTGATCAAATGCATTGACATTGACGAAGTCGAGAAATCTCTGGGCATTCGTGTTTAAGCTAGGATAGGTGGGCTGTGATGTGCATGTGTGCTTTTGCCACGGAGGTCTCTTTTGTTTAGTTATGTTTTTGTTGAGAACCTCCACATATGTAGGAATCTACTGTACAGGTGTGGGTGGTGTTAGAGGTGTGGTGCTTGTAGTGTTTGTGCAGACAACCTTCTCAGTGCCAGATGTACTGACTTGTGATTGAGACAGCAAGGATTCTAGGTTCTTAATGTAATTGCATATCTCACATATTGTGTTCCTAGTTGGTAGAAGAAGAGGGTTGTCCATGTACATGAGGCAGTTGCTACACAGTCTCAGAATGCCCATATCAACAAGATTAGCAGGAGAAACCACAGGAAATTGTCAGTCCATTGTTGTCAGAATCTGTGGAAGAGAAGTAAAGGATGGTAGAGTGGGCACTATCAGAATAGCTATAGGTGTGAGTAGGGCTGGATAAAATCACAGTAGTTGCAAGGGAGGGAGTCAGTTACACAGGAGTGCTGATAAGCAGAAAAATGCAATTAAGATACCTCGGAATGCATTAAAACAGCTCCACAGCAGTGCACAATGAGCAAACAAGCACAACACCCTGCAAACACAGGGTATAAATACCAGAAAAGATGGAAGAATCTAGAAGCATGAATTACTACCCAATCCTGCTAGCCTCTGCTCTTTCAACCAATCACTCATGCTAGAGAAGGTCAGGCAACCCTGTTACTCTCATTAACAGTGAAGACAAGAAACTACCAGCAGAAGATGGCTGCCAGAAACACAGGAAACTCAACAAACAAAACAACCATGTCTGGATAACAGCAGGCTTCTATCCAGACTATGCTACCTGACTAGAACACAGAAACCTAACATAAAATGCACAGAAAAGCACAGATAGAGCACTCACAAACAGAAAATACAACTCGGTATGAAAAAGCAGTTTACTGTTAAGTAATTCAATAAAAACGCTATTACAGTAATGGAACACTAGCAATGAAAATACAGGGTTTTTTTTGCTATGGAGTATGAGTACAGGCTTTGACCAGAGGATTTATTCGGTTTATTTACAGGAAAAGTTGTGTTATGATCTGAGAGTTCTTTTAGGGAAATATATGTTGATTCAAGGGGTAAGAGATGGGTAGGCTAGTGGTTGTGTCAGATTTTATGTATTGTCATAACTTGAATGTAGGAGAGGTGGAGGGAGAGTTCCAGACAGCTAAGGGTATGCAGAGCTTTACAGTGGTGGGTAAAGGTGGATGAATTAGTGGCAAACTTGGCAATTTTATTGTAGCAGATTTCAAGTTTGTTTTTTATGGATGACTGTACATTGGTTAGAACTGGGGCTCCATAGAGTAGGGAGGGCATAAGGTATGTTTTGACTAGAGTATTTTTTGTGGGTGCACTCAGAAAATGTTTGTTTCTATATTGCATGCCTAGTTTTTGATGGGTTTTCTTGATATTGCTTTGGATGTGGAGGTCATATTTAAGATTATCATCAATTATGACTCCTGATAGTTTGGTACAAAGAACTAATTCAATCTCAATGCTATTTTTTTGGCAGGGCTGAGTAAGAGTTTGGCTTTTGAAAATCAGGTTTCAATGGAGATGGCAACTTGTTGAGTGACTTTTTTGGAAGTGACTTAAGGTGTTTGAAAAGCAGATGATGATAGAGTCATCTGCGTATTGAATCAGGGTGCCATCACAAGAAGGTCAATTTAGACTATTGATAAAAATATCGAATATTATAGGGCCAAGGATGGAGCTTTGTGGGACTCCTGTGTAAGGGGGAAGGTATGCAGAGATGGATCCTTGCCATTTTACAGCTTGTTGCCTGTTGGCAAGGTAGCTAGAGAACCACTGACTAGATGGTGATGATAGACACAGGGAGGAAAACTGACTGACGAGGTTACTGTTAGAGACCATGTCAAAGGCTTTTGATAGCTCTAGAAAAACTGCACATACAAGTTTATTAGAGTTGCAAGCTTTAGTCACAGTGTCTGTAAATAATAGTAATGCAGTGAAAGTGATGTGGTCTGGCCAAAATCCATGTTGCATATTGGTGATTAGCTTATTTTGTAAGAGATGGAGAAAGTGTTGATGTATTCATCTTTCAAGGATTTTAGATAGGGGAGACAGCATGGCTATGAGATAGATATTTGTAATGTCGGTGAAATTACGTTCTTTATATAAATAGATAATGTGTGCCATTTTCCATAAGTTAGGGACACAGGATTCTGCCATTAATCTATTAGTAAGAATGCTAATTTGGTATGCTATTGCATCTACAGCTAGATTTAGGTATTCTGGGGGAATATTGTCAACTAAGGAGGAACAAGGTTTTAGTTTATGTAAAAACGTTTTGAGAGTTATAAAAACTTATTTGAAATGCAAAATGGGTAGAGTTGTCTGTGTGGATTGGAGAGGTTACAGTAAGGTGAGTTTTGTGAAGGAGATATGCTAGGGTCTAAGGTTGGGGGAGTTAGCTGTGTGGAAGGTGCTGTGTTAGGTTCATTTGAGGTTAAGGTAGCTATGCATTCTGTGAACAGGGGGAATGTCGGAGTATGAGCTGAGATCCTTTTTTGTATCTGGGTTGATGAGAGAGGATATGGAGACCCAGAATTTTTAGAGCTGTTTTTATGGCTCTCTTGTAGGTGAGTATAATAAGACTTTTTATTTCTATTAACTTGTTTCTTGACTTGGTTTCATGGCTGTCTGAATAGATACAGATTTTTTGTCACTTTTATTCTTTTGCCATTTAATCCATGCTTTGTCTCGGTTTTTCATAAACAGTTTGCATTGGTTGCTGAGCCATGGGGCATGGTTGTTTTTAATTCTTTTTGTGCACTGTGGGACTAACATGTTAAGAATATTTAGAAATATTTAGAAATGCTGCACTGAAGTATTCAATTGCATCATTTAAGGGGAGTCTTTTTAGGATGGACCAGTTACCTGCTTTCAAATCTTCAATGAAAAGACTCTTTGGAGTAATTGAAGAGATTATGGGTAGTTTTGAGCTTATGTTACTTTGCTAGTTGTGTAATATTCCTGTGGGCATAAGTTGGTAGGTGGTCCCTTAGTTTATCTTGGGGGGTACCTGAGGAGGTAAAATTAGATGGGTTGGTAACCAGAATCCAGTCCAGGATAGATTGTTGGGAGTTATTTTTCCCATATTTTGTTTGTATATTAATAAGTTGAGTGACTCCAAAGAGGTTAATGCTGTTGATTGCTGAATTTGCAGATAAAGACTGCCAGCCAATCAGTGTTTACATAACCAAGGAAGATAATATCATTTGTGATTGTGTCTGCTATCCAGGATAGTATGTTTTCAAGTACTGGAATGTTCTGTCCTGGGGAGGGGGATATATATCACAGCAATGCCTATGTTCTTGTCTCTATTAAGTTTCAGGAATGAGATTAAGATTTCTGCTTTGCCAAACATTTGGATTGTGCCTGCATAGGGAGTTACTGTGAGCATTTTTTGGGAAGATTCTAGCTATTCCACCGGCTTTATGTGTTCTATTGAGCCTAATAATATTATAACCAGGGGGTAGTATTTCAGCATCTTTAATTTCAGGTTTTATCCAGGTTTCTCTTGTGGCTAGGATTGTCTGGGTTGTGTAGAATCATCCAGGCATGAAAATCTGTGATTTTGTTGAATATACTTCTAAAGTTTAGAGTGAGTACTTTTAAACGTTTAGGGTATTCCTTGGTTTGAGGTTTGTTGGAGTAGATGTCACCACATTGATGGATGGTGGACAAAGGTGGTTTATCTATTTTGACATTTTTAGTGAGACTGATGGAAGTGCTACCTTGACATTTGAACTGGCATTTTGTTATTATTTTTGGGTTACAACAGTGGAATGTAGTTATAGGAAATAAGCTTGAAGAAACTTTTGAGTAGTTATTGGGAAGATGGTTGATAGGTGAAGATGAAGTAGTGGTTGAGGTGTGTGTATTTATTATTACTAATGCTGGGAATGAGAGGAAGAGGATGAATAAGGTGATACAGGAGGGGAACAGCATGATTAGTGTTTAAAAAATCTTGTAGTATGGTGAGGTGAGTTAATTATCAACGATAGTAGTATGCAGAATAGATTTGATGAGGAGGGAGCAGAATGAGATTTAAGAAGGAATTTAGAAAATAAGTGGGTGGGGATGATAATGAGAATAGTTTATGATGGGATAGTGCAGTTAGGCAATAGATAGAGGATGAGTAAAGGAGGCAGAGATTTTAAGTTTAGATGCAGTGGGGGTGGGAACTGGGGGCAGGGTAGGAGAGCAGAGTGAAGCTTCAGAGTAGCAATGGCTGGACAGAGTGGGTTGGCCCACAGTGGAGTAAGTACCAGGAAAACAATCTGTAAAACTGCAGTGAGATATGAGATAAGACAAGTCCTGATAACTTTAAAGGAGGTAACATAAGCTGCTAGATTATTGTTAGGATACAGATACTTTAACTGCAACAGGCAGTATTGCAGTGAGTTTGGCTTGAAATGAGTATAAGAAAAGTAGACAGGGGGCTGAAATATATGCCCTGGTTATTATACTGTAATTTTAACTCTGTTTTCAGTGAATTTCAGTTGTTTACTTAGGGGATTACAGGTATTAGAAGACATGTATCTGTTACAGCATAATAATAATAATAGATTGTTGTTATTGGGGTTTGAGGGCTCCACTAGGTATGTGCATGCTGACCTCTGGACAAGTTAGCTTTAAATGCACTGTGCAGGTTAAAACTCTGATTTATCTTATTTTTAAAGTGCTGCAGCTTATATCACTGTTTTCAAATCAGTTTATGGGCTTTACCTGCATTTTCCAGGGAAAATTTACACTGCTAGAGTGAGATATATTAAAGTATTAATTTAGCTTGACAAGTATTATAAGGCCTTTGGGTGTAGGCAGGGGTGCAGGTGTCCCTCCAGCAAATTCAGCGCTACAGTACAGAACACACTGACACAGAAGTGAGGAGAAAAAAAATGTTGTCTTAATATAGCGTTCCATCTAAGTTGTCCATCTTCCACTGTCATCAACCTGTCGGTTCGGTTCCAATCCTTCAGAACTGACTCATCCATTTCTATAGCTCATGGACTCCAAAAACTCTTGAGCATATCCCTTACCCACAATGCTTAAGGTAGATTACCTCAGATCAAGTTTGCTGATAAGTGAATGAAAGATGTAAAAAATAAATGATAAGAAACCATATCTGGAGTAGAAATATTTTCCAAAATGAAAAGTCTCAGATGAATGCCCGTTCTTCCAGGAAATCTGGTAGGGGAAGGGGGGAGGCAAGTTGATGCCAGATGAAGATGGACAACTCAGATGAAATGCTATGGTAAGACATAACTTCTTTATCTGATGTTGTCAATCTTCATTATGTCATCAACCTGTGGGACAGAGTCCCCCAGCTACTTAGAACACTGGATTGACTCAAGGAAGAATATTCCTGAACAGCATTGAACCAAATTATGTTCTTCCACTAGAGACCAGATCTAACTTGCAATGGTATGAGAAGATGCCCAAGTTGCAGCCACAGAGATGTCATCTATGGATGTTCTCAACTGGAAGACAGCAGAAGTAGTTATCGCTCTAATTGAATGTGCTTTTGGGGTATAGGCAAAGAAATACCCCTCATCCTATAAATGAAAGAGATACAGTCTGAAATCCACTTAGCTAGAACTATTTTGTTCACTGGTTGTTCTAATTTATTATGTGAAAAGCAAATAAACAGCTGATCAGACTTCCTGATTCCCTTGGTCCTGTCAAAGTAGAATCTTAGTTGTCTGTGAACAGCTAATAGATGTAATGAGTACACTCGCCCTTGTTAGAAACATTTGGGAACAACACCAGAAGGTTAATGCATTGATTAAGGTTGGTTTACAAAACTACCTTAGGTAGAAAGGATGGATTGGTTCTGAGAGAAACTTTATCCTTATGGAAAATCAAATATGGTGATCTAGACAAAAATGTTTGAATTTCTGAAATTTGTCTAACCGAGGTGATGGCTACTAAAAAGATAGTTTTCCAGCATAGATACTTTAGATCACACCTAGAGTCCAGCTCAAAGGGAGACTGTGTCAGAGTTTGCAGAATCAAAGTAGGGTCCCAAGGAAGAGTAGGATCCTTAAAAATGAAAAATAGGCACCGGAGGCCAAATCAGTTCCAACACAAGCTTCTTTAATGGCGAAATTCACAGACATACATAAACATTATATAAACACTCCTGTAACATTTTTGTCGTAAAAACTTCATCAGATGAGCGTACTAACCTACATAGCTTGCTTATAAACCTGTTGTTTCTTTTGAATTAACCAATGAAATGTATTAAGTATGTTAATCAGTCATGAATAATGCATTGTAGAGATTTTCTATAACATATAACTAAATATATTATACACACATACATAAAACTTTTTATAACTTTTTATATGAAACTTCATACTTGAAAGTTGTTCTGAAACTGTGAATAAGTCAATAAAATAATAATATATTTGAAAACAAATAATATATAAATGAATAAAGTTTAAAACTGCAGTAAAAACCATTTGTATGTTAAAATGAATTAAAATAAGGTGATGGCACCATTTGCTAGACAAACAAGAAAATCACATATAATTTAAACATGAGCAATAAAATCTGTACCATATAAATATATAAAATATAATCCTTGTGAGTTTAAAAATACAAAAATTTAAAAAATGTCATAAATAGAAATATATTGACACATAAAAGTATATGAAAGTGGCTATTACAACCTTTAAAAATTATTTAATAAAATATATTTTAATTTTGCTGTTCTAAGCTTTAGTACAGGTAGGTACCA
The DNA here is from genome assembly GCF_019279795.1 of Protopterus annectens. Lineage (NCBI taxonomy): Eukaryota > Metazoa > Chordata > Ceratodontiformes > Protopteridae > Protopterus > Protopterus annectens. The sequence goes on along the minus strand of NC_056751.1, from coordinate 702,892,909 downwards.
GTGAAACTGTATCATTCAACTGTGGGTAATTACTAGCTTTAAGGACTAATTGCCAATACAGCTACTTGTACTCTAGCCTGGTTCCCAAGGGCCTCCTCTCGGATCAATAGGTAATTGTACTTTCTTACTGGAAAGACAAATATGTTTTTAACTCAGAATATAGGCAATATTGAAGTTTTAGATGATATTTGTTTGTTGTGGGTTAACACAGAGAAATTCTAAGAATTTTTTAACTATTTATTAAGCACCACCATTTTTTTTAATTTATTTATGAATTTAATGTTACAGGATTAAACTTTCTAGATGTTAATACACAAAAGGTTAATGACAGTTTCATTCTTGCACTATGCCAGTGCCCATCCCCCAATTCAGAAAAGAGGGGTAGTGAAGGGGCAACTGGTTTGTGTAAGTAGGATGACATATACTGACAGTGATTTTGAAATTGAGTGTGAATTTTTAATGAAATTATTTAAGGCTAGGGGTTATCCCAGTGAGTTGTTAAAGGAAATATATGATGAAGTATTAGCAGCAAGAAAAACAAGGTTTGCTCCCATTTTAGGACCAGAAGATTATGGTGTAGGGATTACCATCCTAGGTAAAAGCACAGAAAATGAGACTTATCAGTGCACCCTAACCATCAGTTATGATGGAGAAACTGGTGTGGTAAGGAGAATTATTGAGAATGAGTGGAATACATTTGCAAGGATATCAGACTTAAATATTATTTTTGAAAAACCACTCAAATACACCTATAGGAAAGGACATAGCATTAAGAATATATTAGAGAGAAATACGCGCTATAATAACGGGAGTGGACATTTGAATAATATAAAAGGAACACAGAAATGTGGCATTTGTAACCAGTGTTCATATGTACAGCCTGGGGATACAATATTTTTAAGATGTAGGAAGAGACACATTAGCACAATAGGTTATGCTAATCGCAATACCAAGGGGGTGATATTTTTGGCCCTATGTAATGCATGCAACTCATTTTATGTTGGAAAGAAAATTTAAAGAAAGAATACATGAACACAGGTACGATATTAGGAGAATGAATGAAAATAATGCTTTGTTTAAACACACACAAGTATGCAACAGCGCTGAATTCTGTTTTTGTGTAATTGAATTTAAACCTATTGACCCGAGAGGAGGCCCCTGGGAAACCAGGCTAGAGTACAGGGAGCTGTATTGGCAATTAGTCCTGGAAGCTAGTAATTACCCAGGGTTGAAGGATACAGTTTCACTGGTACCTGTACTAAAGCTTAGAGCAGCAAAATTGGGGTATATATTACATTATCAAAAACCCGTACCATCGAACACCACAGCATCAACACACATAGCCTGAACTGCAAATACGCCAAAACCCCTAAACCGCAAATTTTCAAATCTCAAACCATCACAGTCGGCCAACATCACAGCGTGCTACATACTACATACCCAAACATAATAAACAAAACACATACATACACTAACCAAACCCTACTAACCCTATATTAAACCTTACATACATTACTATCTATGCACTTATCGTAACCCGCACCCTAACCTTAAGGTCCGTAACTATCGCACACCTACCCTACAGACGTATACCTAAACAAAATAAATAATCCACACACATACAGTTAACAAAACCCTACTTCTAACCCTACACTAAACCTTACATACATTACCTATCTATGCACTTACCTTAACCCGCACCCTAACCCTAAGGTCAGTAACTATCGCACACTTACCTTACGGAGCTATACCACACATGGGCCAACCATGACACTTCGACATTTCATGTTTCGCAGTTTTGAACATTCGCTGTTACCGTAGTTCGCGCAATGCGTGTCGGTCTTGTGGTGTTCGCTGAAACGGGTTTTCACTCACCCACAAAATTGTAATATATTTTATGAAATAATTTTCAAAGGTTGTAATAGCCACTTTCATATACTTTTATGTGTCCATATATTTCTATTTATGACTTTTTTAAATTTTTTATATTTTTAAACTCGCAAGGATTATATTTTATGTATTTATATGGTACAGATTTTATTCATGTTTAAATTATATGTGATTTCTTGTTTGTCCAGCAGATAGTGACATCACCTTATTTTAATTTATTTTAACATACAAATGTTTTTTACTGCAGTTTTAAACTTTATTCATTTATATATTATTGATTTTCAAATATATCATTATTTTATTGACTTATTCACAGTTTCAGAACAACTTACAAGTATGAAGTTTCATATAAAAAGTTATAAAAAATTTTATGTATGTATGTATAATATATTTAGAGTTATCTTTTACAGAACATCTCAACAATGCATTATTCATGACTGATTAACATACTTAATACATTATAGTGTTTCATTGGTTAAATCAAAAGAAACAACAGGTTTATAAGCAAGCTATGTAGGTTAGTACGCTCATCTGATTAAGTTTTTATGACGAAAATGTTACAGGAGTGTTTATATAATGTTTATGTGTGTCTGTGAATTTCGCCATTAAAGAAGCTTGTGTTGGAACTGGTTTGGCCTCCGGTGCCTATTTTCCATTTGTCTACTTTGGGGCACTTTTTACCACTTTTTGGTTTAAGAGTAGGATACTTGTAAGGGGGTTTTAGGAGGAGTGCACCTTTCAAAAATGCTTTATAAGGCCTATGTGAAGTAACTAATGATCCAAGGAAATCTTTGCGGAAATTAGAAATGGCTACCAGTTGGATTTTAACCATGGAGGTGGAAGCTCCATTATTGAAAATGGAAGCTAGAAAATGAAGAATTTCATGAATTGGCGCTGAAAAAGGATCAAGGTAATATAGAGAGGCCCAATGAATGAATTGTTTCCATTCATTCGCATAATGTTTGCGTGTAGATGGTTTATAAGATGACAAAAGCATGCGTCTGACTGGGGAAGAGAGCATATCATGCCTGGCAATTAATGGAATTGGAGAAACCAAGTGGTCAGTTTGAAAGTTGTAATGTCTGGGTGACTGATGCCTTTTGGGTGTGACAGGAGGTCCGGAGTTGAATCCAAGGTTGTTAAACCAGCTAAGGCCAAAGGAAGGGGAACCAAATTTGCCAAGCCGAACAAGGGCAATGTGGATGACTTTGCTCTTCAACTTGGCTGCTTTCTGAAAAATTTGTGAATTAGAGGGGTCGGAGAAAAGGCATAAAGGAGACCGGGTGGCTACCAGTAAAGAAGAACATCAGTAATTCCCCCTCTGGGGGGATGAGGGCAAAGTAGCTGCTGCATTTGTTGTTCAGATGGGAGTCAAAAAGGTTGCAGCAAGGCTGGCCCCATGTGCAGAATATCCTGTCAGAAACTTTTGGGTAGCGGTACCACTCATGAGGTAGAAGAATGCACCTGCTCAGTTTGTCTGCTATCACATTTGACTTCCCTGGAATATGTGTTGCAATCAGAAAGCAGTTGGATGAGACTGCCCACTTCCATACTTTGAGGGCTTCTCAGCATAAGAGGTAAAATCTGGTTCCCCCCTGTTTGCTGATTTACCAGACCAATGACATGTTGCCTGTCTGACTCACAATCAACCCTAGAGCTAGAGAGTCCTGGAATGCTTGCCATGACAACAGCACTGCTCTCATTTCTAAAATATTTATATGCAGATTGTCCTCTGTTGGGGACCAAGTGCCTTGGACTGTCTTTCCTTGCAATAACCCCACCACCCAAGCTGGGAAGTGTCTGGGGTCACTATAGCCTTGGGTTGAGGGGGAATGAATGGGCACCCTTGTAAGGCTTGTTTTGAATGAATCCACTGTAAGAGATCTCTCTTGCATGTGTTGTTGATTAAGATTGGCATAGACAAGGGATGCTGAAGGATGGGCCACTGAGCTGCAAGAAGCCATTGTAAGATCCTCATGTGTAACCTGGCTAGGGGAACAAGTGTTATGGCAGCCGCCATTGATCCCAATGCTTGAAGTACTAGCCATGCTGGAACTATGTTTCTTTGTACTAGTATACAGACCTGATTCTGGATAGTTTCTAATTGAGATGGAGGAAGTGAGGCAATGGAGGTTCTTGTGTCCAACAGAGCTCCTATGAAAGTTAGACTTTGATTTAGTTCCAGCAAGGATTTTTCAAAGTTGATTGTGATGACTAGATGGTTGCATACTTGTAAGACTTTCTGTTTTGCTGTTATTAGTAGTTGCCTGGTAGCAACGGAAAAAAGCCAGTCATCTAAATATGGAAACACCCAGAATCCTTGCAGTCTTAAGTAAGCTGCTGCTACTGCCATGCCTTTGTTGAACACCCTGGGGGGTGTGGTGAGACCAAAGGGTAGAACTCTGAACTGGTAATGACTGGCTCCCAGCTGGAAGAGAAGCAATCTTCAGAAATGTATGCCCATATTTATGTGGTAGCACATGTCCTGAAGATCTGTACAGCACATCCAGTCGTTCTTTCCCAGAAATGGAAGAATGGACTGAACTGTGTCCATCTGGAATTTGTTTTTTCTAACAGATTTGTTCAGTTTTCTGAGATTCTAAAGCTGGTCTTTAGTCCCCTGTCTTTTTTGGCACTAAAAAGAATCTTGAGTAAAACCCAGATACTATTTGGTCTGGTGGGACTTCTTGGATGACTGATTTTTCTAGCAGCTTTTAAATTTGAATGGCTGCTTGTTCCCTCTGACTGCGTAGAACATCAGGGGAATTTCTTTGAACAGGAAGAAGGAAGGGAAACCTCTGACATGAGGGTGGCATCTTCCATTATTGTTACTCCCTCTACTCCTGGGGGAACCTTCACTAGGTGGAGTCTGGGAAGACCCTTGGGATTTCCTGAACCACATTTTGCCTGCTGCTCACTGGTTCCTAAAGAAGGACCTCTGAGGAGTGGAAAATGTACTCCTATGGCAGAAAGGGTTTTCCCATCCTTCTCACACCTAGTCCAAGTGTCTCTAACAGTTGGGCCAAAAACGGAAGAGCCATCAAAAGGTGCATTGACAAATGAAGACTTGAAGGGGTCAGCAAAATCACACAAAAACACAAAATGCATCCAGGAGTGCCTTCTTATGGAAATACCTGAACCTGCAGCGCTTGTCATTTCTTCGGCTACATGTGAAATGCGCCTCATGGAAGAATTAGAAATGGAAGTCAGGGTAGCCAGCTGAGAGGTGACCGATTCTCATACCTCCTCAGAAACAGCTCCTGAGAGAGGATCTGACAGTCCCTTTATCAGATCTCTCTGTACTCTAGAAAAATATGCCAGGTAATTCAAAAACCATAGGGCAAAGGTCAACGAAACATAAACTCGCTTCCCGAATCTACCTATTGTCCATGACTCCTTGTTGGGGGAATGGATAGAGGAACTTTCCTCCGCTAGTTCGTTGTTCGTGGCTGCTGCTACCATCATGGCATCTACAGGAACTCCCTTTGTCCAAAAAGGCTTATTCTCTGGGTCTGTGATAATTTTGTCTTGCCTCTTGGGTATTGGTTCAGTGGCATCAGGGGCCTTCCACGCTCGATGAAAAATCAACTCTATGAGCTTGTCAGCAGGTGGAGACACCCAGGAAGTAGATGGGTGGGTACCAAAAGCCTGCAGGTACACAGATTCTTTGGTTAAAGGGTTGAGGGACTTCCAACTACCTCTCTGCTTGAGGATTTCCAGGTCAGGAGGAGATCTGGGGGACCCTTCAGACTCATTGAAATCCGTGTCTTCTGTGATGGACTCCTATGGAGAATCTAAGTGTTTCCTCTGACACAATTTCTTCCAAAGCACCTCAACAGGGGGAACATCTGGGGAGGTTCTGGAAGAAGAAGGGGTACCCTGCTGGGTAACCTGAGATTGCAGTACCCACTGACCCTGCAGAGTGGCTGGTTGATGCTCCAGGCCTGAAACAGCCAGGGATGGATGCTCCAAGGAGGAAGGAACCAACCTGGTACTAGAAGTAGCCAATGCCCTATTCATGGCCTCAATGGCTGACCCACCAGAAGACAAAGGGTGTTCTAGGACCTAAAGGCAGAACCTTGGCACCAAAGGCACTCTCTGTACCGATGAGGTCCTCCTAGAGACCAAAGTCGAGCCTGAACTCATCCATGTCAATTCATTAAGATGCTGAGATGGCTCCAATAAAAAGGAAGCAGACCCCAATGACTTGGAATTGATCGTCAAGCTGTGGCCCTGAGAAGACTCTGGTTACAACATGACTAAAGTACTCAGGGCAATCATCCATTCCAAAGAAAAGTATATGTTCAGACCTGACACGTTCAGTTTCGGAAAGCTTGGAACCGAGGACTCTAAAGTACCTAATGGGTTAAGAGGAAGAAGTATGGAAGGGGAAGTAGAAGGTGTCGGTGCCTGTCCCAAAGGGGTAGGAACTGGAGTACCTGACATGCCTTGGGCCCGAAGTATTCTCATCACCAACCTCTCTACTTCGTCTTCAGTCAGACACCCGGAACAACAGATGGAGACCACCAAGGGAGACTTTGGTCTGTCTATAAAAGTGGAGACGAGGCCTGTCAGCAAGGGGTGCACTGAAGGTGAATACTTAGTCTGAGGTAAAGGAATAAAGGAAGGTGCCAACTGCTCTGGTGCCGACTAAAGAGTCAGAATCAAGGAAGCAGACATCGGTTCCAAAGCATGTGTCAGAGGTGAGGATTTAGAGGTCAGTTCTGATCTGAACCAGAGATCCAGATATAGCCTCCCCAAAGGAGAAGGGAAGTAGGCTTTTTAGAATAAGTTTGTTCTTTCTATCTACCAATGCTCAATGACTGAAAGTGTGGCAGATAGAGCATCCCTCTTGCAAATGTAAGGGACCCAAGCAATAAACGCATAATGAAAGCTGGTTAGAAAAGGAATTTCATGACTGCATTTCATACATTTTTTAAAGCCAGTCAGAGCCTTCTCTTTATTTGCCATCTCCATGAGAAGTCAGCAATGGAAATGCGCGCACACACACACACACACACACACACACACACACACACACACACACACACACACACACACACACACACACACACACTTACAAAAGAGAAAGGTAACACACACAAGAAAAAAAAAAAACATCGGGACAGAATGATGGAAAAGGTTTGTTTGTTTGTTTTTAAGAGAAAAGGGACATGAACAATGGTAATAGGAGACTTACCTAGCAGTAAGAGAGGAGGGTAAGGGATACCAGCAGTAGCAAGGAAGAGCTGCCCTACAGCAGACAGAAGGGGAGGGAAAGTGAAGAAAATCTGCCTAAAACAGCTGAAAGGTATTTAGAAGGTGTGATAGACCAATAGAAGGTTAGTAATAAGATTAGACGAGAGCTATAAGAAAATTATTTGACTTAACTGGTAAGGCTCGAGAGAGAGAGATGGAGAACCAAGTCAGAAGCTGAAAGTGGCAAATGAGATCTGTGGTAATCTACCCTAAGTATTATGGGTAAGGGATGCACTCGAGAGTTTCTGGAGTCCATGAGCTATAGAAACGGCCGAGTCAGTTCTGAAGGATCAGAACTAAACCCACAGGTTGATGACAAAATGAAGATTGACAACTTCAGATTAAGATATTTCTTCACATTTAATCTGATTCTTTGAATCTGCCTTACATAGGTTTTAACTGAAGATATTTCTCCTTTTGTGCTTTTGCAAATGGAGTGAAAATACAGCTGCAGAAGTTCCACTGGTAGTGAGAGTGCAGCAGGAATTGTTAGAGATACTATGTGCTCAGCTTGGAAAAACAAGATAATTCTTTAAGAGATTGTCTTAGCTTTTGCAGCAGGAATTGTCAGAGATACTATGTTCTCAATATGCTAGGAGAGGAGACAGATTAAAATAATTAGGATTGTTTGGTGGTTGAACTGGGTAGATAAAGTACTATTCATCTATGCTTTGCTGCATTTAGGACTGTTTGACCAATATATGTAGTGCACTATATTTCACAGCTAGCTGCGGTGGTGGTGCTGCAGTAGCATTGTCGCCTCACAGTAAGACGTTGTCCTGTTCGATTCTCAGCTAAAGCGTCTTCTGTGTGGAGACATGTGTGAATGGGCGTACCTTTGATGAAGGTTGTGCGTCAGGTCTGGCAAGTCGGTACGTAAAATCTATTGCCAATCATTAGCGGACCGGAGTTCCGCTGTGGCGACCCCTAACCGGGAAAAGCCAAAAGATACAACAACTATATTTCACTGCTGTATATTTCTGATTTACAGCCTTTAAACAGGAAAATAAGGCAGCTAACAGATTTGTATTGGTATGCAAGTTTGGGATTACTAAAATGAAGGCTTCCACATTTTAGAGGGACAGATGGAAAATAAAGTAGCTAACAAGAGCTATGTTTTGGTATGCAAGTTTGGGATTACTAAAATGAAAGTTTTCAGATCTTAGAAGGACAGGTAGAACTAGTTCAGTTAGTTCCCACTCTTTGTTACACAACATACAGTCTGTAAATGTGACATTTAAGTACTTTAGAATAAGCAGCTTGAATTTTAACAGATATGAACAAACTAGACAATGATCCAACTGTTTACACACACAGAACTGTCTCGTATAATTAACAACTGAATAGACTAGCCAGTAACTGTGCTATTCATAAAACTTAAAAAAAACAGGTACCACAACTGAACCCTATGGAGGAAGACAGTAGAGGCATGCTAATATATATGCTAGAGATTAGCAACTGAAAAAAATAACTCTTAATCAGATGGCAACACAACAGTAACTTATTTGATGTAACTATACAGTTCATAAAGCAACAAGTTAGGTGCTTTCACTGAATCCTGGAGCAAAAAGCCAGTAGAAACTTTGTTGATATATCTGCTAGACATTAACAGCAGAAAGACAACACTTAGCCAGTTTGCATATCAGTAGAAGCTTATTTGTAATTGTTTATTATATAAGGTTGAACCAGAATGAAATAATACAGAGACAGGTTCTTTTAAGAAATTCAAATACAAAAAAATGCAATGTACTTTACTGTAGAATTAAATAGCTGGATGGAGTTGATTTCACTTGAGTCATGGGGTAGAAAAGGGATTCTGAATTTGTAGCCACAAAGCCTACAGCAGCTGGAGAACAACTGAGATGAGGGGAGGGCAAATCAGGTACTTCAATGGAATGCAGTTACTCCCCACCAACATTTTTTCCACGAAAATCAATGAGGTAAAATGTTTATGGATACAAAGACAATGTCTTTGGACTCTTATCTACTTGAGGTGAATGACAACATTTAATTTTATAGTTATGGGCTTTATCTGCTTTTTGCAGGGAAATTTTACACTGGTAGAGTAAAATATGCTAAAGTGTTAATTTAGCTTCACCTTAAGCAGTATAAGGCCTTTGGGTATGAGTGTCCCTCCAATAGATTCAACACTACAGTATAGAAGACACTGATGCAGCAGTGAGGGAAAACGAGATATTTCTTTTAATCTGATTTTTGGAAACTGCTTTACATAGGTTTTAACTGAAGATATTTCTCCTTTTGTGCTTTTGCAAATGGAGTGAAATACAGCAGTAGAAGTTCCATTAGTAGTGAGAGTGCAGCAGAAGTGGTCAGAGATGCTACGTGCTTAGTACAATAGGTTTTAACTGAAGGTATTTCTCTTTTTGCACAACTGGAGTAAAATTCACATCACACTGAATACAGGTCTATATTAATTCAACGAAACACATATTCATTGAATACGTCTTCCACAAACACCAGCTGCCGAAATTCACTTCAGAGAACTGCGAAAATTTTCAACAGGTTCACAAACACTTGGCCCACCAATTATCTGGAACACACAATGGACAAAATCAAATCCACCCAAGTGGGGATCTTTGCCCCCATACCCCTCCCACTATACTATATACCAACTCCAAAATCACACTACAGTGGGGAAAAGGGCAAAGTTGCGGTGATGGCCAGTGTTTGCAAACCATGGGAAAAATTCTGTGGTTCGCTGAAGTGAATTTTAGCAGCTGGTGTTTGTCTTTCTCAGAACTAAAACAGACCCGTGAATACTGCTATATTACTATGGCAAACTGATTCATTTATCCCAGTCTGAGTTTCCCTTCTGTTTACCTTCAAATGCATACGTAAAGATAGTCTAATTCTATGCATCAAGGTCTATTGCTCGGTGGTGCAGTGGTTAGCATTGCTGCCTCACAGCAAGAGGTTCTCCAGTTCGATTCTTGGCTGGGGTGCCTTCTGTGCGGAGTCTGCATGTCCTCCCTGTGGTCGCGTGGGTTTCCTCCAGGTGCTTCTGTTTCCTCCCACATCCCAAAGACATGCTGTAGGTGGATTGGACACTCTAGATTGGCCCTAGGTGTGAGTGTGTGCAAGTGTGTGCCTTCTGTGGAAGGTTGGGTGCCGTGCTGGCAACTCGAAACCATAAAACTCCACTGCCAATCATGAGTGGACAGGTGATCCACTGTGGCAACCCCTAACTGGGAAAAAGCCAAAAGAAGAAGAAGATCTATAGCTCTATGGCATAAGATCAAGTAGGCAAGGTGACCTTATACTGGGAAGTACAAACTTTGTCTTGGCCATAAATGAGAAGAGTTTCATGAATGTTGCACTTTATAACTGGAATTACCTTCCTGTGGGTAAATATAATCAAACTAACTACATTCATTATAAATAAATTATTACCACATCATAAAATGACATATGGCTGGTCAGTGCTTTCACAAGAAAGGAAAATCTGCTGGAATTCTATATTCTTTGTCACTAAAGGTCCCAGTTCCCCTACCTTATGATGCTTAGTAATACTCAACTGATAACAGCACAAAGAGATCAAAGCACAGGATCACTGGAAAGGAAAATAAAAACAGAAGGGCCCTACTGCAGGGCAGTCTCAATAGGTAAGGAAAAATCCAGCTACAGAAGACAAAATTATGGATAAGTCAGAATGTACAGCTGTGTTAGAAACTTACCATAAATATAGATGTTCAAGGAGTTTCACCATTGCAGTACACACTTGTTGGGATAGCCTGCCTTGTAGGTAGCCCACATCTGGCCAATCTTCAGAGCTCTAACATCCCCCAGGGCTTCAGTCAAAACTGTCCCACCAAGGTGTGGCAAGTGGTATAAAGGGTGCATTGGTTGACGCATGATGAAGTCCAGGGGGACAAACGCCAGTAACACAGTCCAGTGGGCCAGGTGGAATGTCTCCAGTTGGACTATGTCCACTTCAAAGGAAAAGACTGCAACAAGTGAATATAGCCAAGTAAAATCCAACCAGTAAAGTGGAAAAAAAAGCGTCTCTGGAGCCACACAGAAAATTTGAATGTATTAAACAGTACACAAAGTTTCTCAAAACTGCTTCATCAGGTGCACACAAGCACTCCAAAGGACCCTAATACCTTTCCCCAGGATGACAGCAGGCAAACCAGGAATGACGGCCTCACAGAGTGGCAATAGGGAAGTATACTCTAAGGATATGATGGCCACCCCAACACAACTGCTGACCAAGTGAATATTATTGACAGAAGAAAGAGGATATGATGGCCACCCCGACACAACCGCTGACCAAGTGAATAAGTGAATATTATTGACAGAAGAAAGAGGATATGATGGCCACCCCAACACAACAGCTGACCAAGTGAATATTATTGACAGAAGAAAAAGAATGAAAGGAAAGAAGTAAAGAGGGAGAAGAAAAGGAGACTTGACTGTGACAGTAAAACTACTTGGACATCTGTATTGATGGCACATTCCTAACACAACTGCACCATGTTCATTGTAAAATTCATTGCTGCAGTCCTCACTTCTTAGGAAAAGTCTCAATGCAGTGAACATTAGGGAGGAGGACAAGCTCGATGGAGATAAAGCTCAACAGGATACTGGAAGCAAATCTTGCCTGGGTCTTGGATGCAGCCTCCACATGTAATGCTTGACGAAGGTGTGCACAGAAGAAAAGGTAACTGCTTAATGGATTGCCAGGACGGTGACTCCCTTAAGGAAGTCTATGGTGAAAGCTGTGGTTTCAGTGGAATATGTCCTTTTCTGGACTTTGACTGGTTTTCCTTGGTGCTGGTAACAGAAAGATGTTATAGCCACTTAGAAAGGGTCTGGTTGTTGATAGATTACCCTCTTTCACTTTTGTAAATTAGGAGAATAACTGATTAAACTTTCTATTATTTTTAACTCTGTGTAAACAGACTTTCAGCTGCATTTGCACATCTAGCTAATAGAGTACTCTTTCCCCTGAATTTTGAAGCTTAGGAAGGAAAAATTATATCTGCATGGTCTTGTGAAGTAGCAATATTGAAACCACCTTAGGCATGAAGGATAGGTTAGTACACAGTGACACTCCGTCTTGATGGAATGCTAAGAAGGGCTCTTTGCACATCAGGGCTTGGAGTTCCGAGATCCATCTAGCAGAGGCAACTGCCACTAACAGCAATTGCATCCAAGAGAGAAATTGAAGTGGTTATGATGATGATGCTGGTTTAAAGAAGAGCAAAGTTACTTTTTCTATGACATAGCTGAGATCCCATGGTTAAGCACTCTGCTATCTAGGTGGGATGGAATGGATGATCCCTTTGGAGAAATTGCTCAACCTAAGGCCTAGAATACAAGCGAGAGTCCAGAGGTAGAGAGCTTGACATACCAGAAGCATGAATTCTTACATATGTGTGAACTAAACCTGTTTTTTAAAGGTCTGACAGATATTCCAGGACCAATGCCATTCTAGCCTTTCTGGGGTCAATATCCCTGAAATGGCATCAGAATACAAATATTTTCACTTTGCTATGTGGAATTTTCTTGTGTTGGGTTTCCTAGTCTTCTTCATAATGTTTAGCATGTCCTCAATACATGTGCATCTCTGGATCTTTCAAGCTGTCAGCCAAAGTGTGGCCAGGATGGAGCTAGAAAGGACTCTCTGTTTTATGTCAATAGGTCCATCTTTTGAAGCAATGCTTTGTGTTTTCCTCTTGACAGATTGTTCAGGAGAGGGAGCCAGTGTGGTCTTGGCCTAGGAGGAGCTAAGGGAATCATTACTGGCCTTTCTTCCTTCACTTTGAACAGTACCATGGGGATAAAGGGCATGGCAGGAAAAGCGTAAATCAAATGGCCTGTCCAATTTTGGGAGAAGGCATCTGTTTCCCATGTCTCTAGAGGGGCTACTCTGGTGTGAAACTGTCTCACATGCCTTTTCAGATGGCAGACAAACAGGTCTATGTCTGGTAACCCCCCTCTTGGTCAGATCAATACCTACTTCCCTGTTTGTCTAGGAAAACAAACTACTATTAAAATGGATAAATTAGCAGGGCATATAAAATATTTCATAATAACTATAAGCAGAGGAGAGTGGAAATACAACATACAAAAGAACAATAGAAGGACATCTGTAAACATCTCAAGTATGCCACAAAGTCCAGAAGACCTGCAATTTTTACTTGGAAGCATTTGCATAGGTATTTTCATAACCCAAACAGACTTCTGAGAAGTTTTATTAGACAGTAAGTGCTGTAGGTGTGATAGGAAAGAGAGTGATAACTGGAAACACATTTTGGAGAATTTAACCAACTGACAGATTTTAAAAGATGCCGAGAACTTTGTTAGAAGTACTGGGGAACAAATGCATGTAACAAAGGATATGATTCTTTTGAGCTGTGATATATGAACCAAAATGCCCAGAAGTAGTAAGGCCTTAAGCTTAATTATATTGGTTGCCAGAAAAGGAATTACTGGAAAATGGAAACCAAAATCTGAACCAACTGTAACTGAAGCACTGAATATTGTAAATGAGACAAAAGAACTGGAGATGAGATCATTAGAAAAAGGAAGGAGCAAATTACATATAAATAAATGGAAACCATGGGAACAATACATGCAGAGTAATGCTCAGGAAAAGATGTGAAATTTAAGGGAAGCCAGGAATTGAGCAATGTAAGTAATGTTGGAGTGAATGAAAATGCATGTATACTACATGAAAGTAACAAAGAAAATGTTACTCGGATTTCTTTTCTTTTCTGTGACCTTAGATCTACCTACGTCATGCTTTTCAAATGCAATGTTTAATAAAGATGTTAAAAAAAACAGACTCCTAGAGTCAAGTCTTCTGCCAAGGGCTGTGGGTTGGTATTGACAATCTCCAGACAGATGCTGGAAGCATGTTGGCTTTGAGGAGTTTACAAGATTCACGTTCAGGTGAAAATATAACTGAACCACTCTGTTACACCAGACAACCAGATGGGGAAGGGGCTGCAATCCAGAGTCTTTTTCTGAGCCCTGACTAAGGCTCCTAAAAACTTGTCATAGCTAAAATCAGGAAATACAGGTATGTCTGATAGGCTCATGGAAGTTGTCCTAGGGCTTAGAATTTGGCAGGCTTATCTAATAGCCATGGAAGGAAACAACTGCAACTTTGATAACTGGAGATAGATTCCATAACTTGTAACAAAATCGTAGGCACATCATTATCAATTTTCTTAAAAGGTTTAGCTGTTAAAAAGAAAGATCATGCTTGTCTGCATTTTATACCCCACCCTTGGGTTTCTTCAGAGGGCTGTTGGAGTCTAAAGCTGATGCAGTTCTTCTTTGTTACTGCAGTGATGGGGTATCAAGAAGTTTGGGCAGAAAGGAATTTCTCAAACATTTGAAGTCAAAATCGTTTTCTGTTTCTTAAGGTATCAACCATAAAGGCTTGATAAACTGAACATTTATAAATGTGCTGTTTTCAATACAAAACAGACAGCAGTCATCCAATGGTGGGATTTTACTCCCATACTTTCATGTTTTTAAAACTTCCGCGGTGGTGCAGCGGTAGCGTTGTTGCCTCAGAGCAAGAGGTTCTCCCGTTCCATTCTCGGCTGGAGTGCGGGGAGTGCCTTCTGTGTGGAGTCTGCATGTCCTCCCCGCGGTTGGGTGGGCATTCAAAAGACATGTGTAAATGGGCGTGCCTTCGCTGAAGGTTGAACGTTGAGCTGGCACCTCGGCGTTCGTGAAAATCTACTGCCAATCATTAGCAGACCAGAGTTCTGCTGTGGCGACCCCTAACCAGGAAAAGCTGAAAGGCAACAACAACTTTCATGTTTTTAAACCTTAGTTTTAAGGCTAACAGCAATTAATATACAGCAAGATGCAGAGGAAAGACATTCTGGGGTAAAAAGAAATAAAGCCCTGGCTATGACTGAAATGACCAGAGTTGTAATAGTGGTCTGAATGCTGAAGGAACCAAGCAGAAGAGGATAGGAGTAATTCACTGATGCTAGCTCACCTTCCTGGAGTAAAAGTGATGATCTGATGCACTGCAGTGAAGATATTTTATCAAAGTTGCCTCACTTGTAGCAACAGTCAAATCATGGGCTTGGTCCCTTCATACAGCGTGTGCAAGAATGTGTACACCTTTTGAGAAAGCACTGAATGCCCTCACATCTGTGAGCATGTACAGAAATAACCCTTATGGCTGCATGGATGATGACAGACTATGACTGGCAGCAAGGACGGGTACAGATAAATGCAGGAAGACTGACAGTTAGCAAGTCTTGGAAGAAAAATATAAATAAAAAGTGATAACCTTTCACTAAGCTCCAAAGAATAGATTCAAAGAATGAAGGAACAGAAAATTCAAACGTGATAGGCTTAAAGCAAAAAAAAAAAAAATATATGCCCCTTGGCATTCAAGGGGAACTGGCAACAAATGAACCCTATGAGGCTGTTTACTTACAGAAGAACTGATGTCCAGATCCTTTGTCTTCTCATGCTGCACTGGCACTGGATTCAGATTTCAGAAGCCTCCTCTCAATTCATGTTCTGGGTGCTTTCAACTGCTATCATACAAGGCTCTGGATTCTGTCTGCTGCCATACTATAAGATTCAAAACAAGCCTGGAGTTTCTCTCTCCTTCATCACCAGCTGGCTGGGTGGAAACACTGGCAACAATGGCATTGTTTCCATCACACTTTCCAACAGCCAATTCAGAGAAAACAATGGAGGCCTTAACTCAAGATCTGGTGGCCACATGAAGTCATTGATGGCTTGTAAGATTAAGCACTGAACATGGAAACTTTTCCATTAGGAATATCACAATCTTGATCAAAATTTTGTGAAGAATAAAAAAGAAATTGGGACATGATTTGGCAGTAGGTGCACATGCATACCAGAAGGATAATAGCGGAAGAAAAAAAATTGCCAGGCTGGAGACTGCAGGGTAGGAATGCTCTAAGTGCACATAACCTTATGGCTCATCAACTATCTTTTTTCTCCAGTGAATTGCATATCATGCAGTGTACACTTTGTCCACAGAATTCACAGCCCACATCAACTGTGTCTAAGTTGGAAAACATCTACTGTATAGTTATGAAAATACAGTTGTTTATGAGCTTCTGTGTTTAGTATTAGGGAAGTACAACTATTATTAGCAATATGGCTCAACTACATCCTCCTAGAATTCTTTCACTGTAAGGAAATTTGGTTGAAATCTGGAAGCTCTGGATCTGGAAATTTGATTTATTTCTCAGTGTAATTGGATTACCTGAAAAACCGTAAGAGGTACAGAGTGCTGTATCCCTGAATATTACTGGGAAGAAGCAATAAGATATAGTCAGTGCAGAAAGAATCTGCAATGTATTAGAATTTTGTTATTTTACAACAGTACAAGGCTCATCATCGACTATATATATGTATATGTCACTGAGTTGAAGAAATGAGCCAGTGACTTTTGTGAAATGCATGACTCTTTAATAATAAATAATCTGTGGTATACAAAATAATGAATCAATGGGAAGACTTTAAAAATAAATAAAGTTGTGGATGTGTGCAGAGCAAGTGAATATACTAGTGCACAGATTTAAAAAATTAACTAATTGAGAGAATGTGCAAAATAAAATGGAGTCAAATTATAAGGCAAAATAATAAATAAAAAGAAGATATGCTATAAAACAAATAGATACATAAGAGAAAGCCATTTCAGGCTTCGGGATGGAGGTCATGTTACTTACATAATTGTAATTTATGACTGCAGTAGGCAGAGCTATAAAGATGACATCAAGTCCTGACCTACATGTGATGAACACTATAGAACATATTCTAGTAAATGCTACTTTCCTATAATGTGTAAAAGCAAAAACATGTTTAAAAGAATATACTTGTGGCTGAAAAAAATATGACTGTGAGTTCTTTGTTGGGATTATGGATAGGAAATGGCATGATACTGTGAAGGCTGGAAATGCATAGGTTCATAGGTTCATACTAGGCTATCTGCCCAAGGGCATTTACAAGCCTAGCCCATAGTTTTGTGGCTTACGCCACCCCTTTAGTATGGGGAACTATACCCATTATTTTGCTGTACCTCTGTCGAGCAGTGACACTGAGGTAATCCCTGGGGTATATCTGCGATCTCCCATCCATTGGTCAAGATTTCTCTTGAACAAGGCCAGCGAGGTGCTCTGCCTCACATATACCGGGATTTTGTTCCACAGCATAGGGAGTCTTTGGGTGATGAATCTATCCCTCCAGCACGTCCTATTAATAGCCGTGTCGAGGTTTAAGTCTCCCGCCCTTGTGGCTCTGATGGATCTAGATTTTTTGAGGTGAAGCATATTCATCAAATCTGGGTTTGACATGGCCTTGTATGTTAGGCAAAGGTCACCTCTGAGCAAGCAGTAAGCAACTGAATAGAGCTGGAGTTCTTTCAGTCGGGCAGCATAGGACAGATTTTTGAGACCCTTTATCCTTTTGGTGAGGAACTTTTTGGCCTCTCCAGCTGCTGCAAGTGTCGGGTCAGATACATTCCGAATGGGGCATTGTACTCAATCATTGGTCTGATGAGTGATGAGTAGAGGGAGACAATGACCTCCCTTGATCTAGATGAGAATCCCTTCATGATAAGGTGGGCAATGTAGAAGGTCTTCCTAACTACTTTAGCTACATGGGTGTCGAATGACAGACTACTATCAACCTGGGTCCCCAGGTCCCTGATAACTTCTTCTGTGCTCAGTGGATTGCCACCTATTTGGTAGCTAGGGGTAACCTTGTTTTTCCCGAAGGGTATGACTATGCATTTTTGGCATTTAACTTTAGGCCATGGCTCTGGCACCAGTTATCCGTTTCTGTGAGACCCTTCTGAAGGATATCTGTGTCAGATGTGTTTTCTACTATGGCGCCCAGTTTGCAGTCATCTGCAAACTTTGTCAGCCATAACCCTCCTGTGTTTGCTTGTACTTCGGAGAAGTAGATGCCAAACAAGAGTGGGCCTAGGACTGAGCCCTGTGGGACACCACTTGTGACAGGCTTTGAGTCTGACATGGCGCCAGCAACTCTGACCCTGTGGGTTCTGTCATTCAGCCAGTTTGCAACCCATCTTGTGATGTATGGGTTAATATTTAAGCTGATGAGTTTATCAATGATACCCGAGTGGGGTATTGTATCGAAGGCCTTCGCCAGATCGAGGTAGGCTGTATGGACTGCCTTTCCCTCATCAATGGCTTTGGTGACTGTTTCGAAAAAGTCAACCAAGTTTAAAAGGCATGATCTGCCTTTGACAAAGCCAAACTGGGTTGGATCCAAAGTCTGCAAATTCCCTATGTCTTTATTTATGAGGTCCATTTTGATCCTCTCCATGGCTTTGCAGATAAGGCTTGTCAAGCTAATGGGCCGGTAATTTCCAGGGTCGGTGGAGGCACCGCCTTTGTGAAGTGGGACCACAGTTGCAGTGCGCCACTCCCTGGGTACGTATCCAGAGGTAAGGCTCTGATTAAACAGCTGTCCTAGCTGTTGGTTTAATTCCTCATTGAGTTCGTGGAGCACACAGCCGGGGACACCATCAGGTCCCATGGATGCTGTGTTTTTTGCTTTGGAGAGAGCAGTTCTCACTTGGGCGTTGGAGATGTTTGGGGGGCTGCAATCATTTGGTATAGATATCTCTCCTTTTGGGGGGGAGGGGAGAAGTTTGCACTGAACCTGTCAGCCAGTATGTTGGCAATGTCCGTAGGATCAGTAATCTTCACATCATTTTGAACTAGTTCTGAGCATATCTGGGAGTTCCTCCCAGGTTTCTAACATAGCTAAAGAAGGCCTTATGATTGTCTTTTGAGTCTTTAGCTATTTTTCTCTCAAAATTTGCTTTGGATGATTTTATGAGAGCTCTTAGTTTTTTACTTATAGTCATCAAGGGTGTCTTACCTTTTAAGGATTTTGCTCTATCTTGTAGTAGCTTCCTCCTTTTGTTGTAGAGTTTGTTTATGGCTGGGGTCCACCAGACTGGACGCTTGCCTTTGGTACAGAGAGTCTTTGTTTTGCTTGGGATTGCCTTATCCATGCAGTCCTGCAGGTGCTGGTAGAAGGCATTTGTAAGTGATTCAGCGGCATGTGTACTGTTTTCCGCTGGCTCGGGGGCTTAAAGGAGACCACACTAGTCTTTAGAAGTGTGAAGTCGGCTTTCGAGAAGTTCTTTACTGTGGTCTTTTATTTCAGGTGGGGTGGGATGAGGACCTCCAGCGAGATTAGTTTGTGATCTGATCTCACCAGTGAGGGGTATACTTCCGGTGTTGAACATTGTGCTCCCATGTTCGTGATGATGAGGTCAAGTATGTTATCTCCTCTTGTGGGGATGGTAACTAGTTGTTCCATGGCATTTGAGTTTATGAATTCCAGGAACTTTTGGGCTAGGGTGTTTGGGCTTGAGTAGTGTTCCCAGTCTATATTAGGGTAGTTGAAGTCACCTAGTATGATGGTGTTTGGTGATACATTTATCCCTCTAGTGTTTTCAGGAAGGCCATGTGAGGTTCCTGAGTTTGTGAGGGTGGCCTGTAACATGCTACAATTTGCAGAGCAGTCTTGCCTATGGTTAATTGCACCTGGATGGTCTCCGATGCATCGTGCATTGCAACCAGTCTTGAGGTGTGGGAGTCCTTGATGAATATGGATACACCCCCTCCTTTCTTGGTATTGTCCGGATTTTGGGGCCGGAACGCATGATATGAGGTAAAACCTGATAGTGCTGGGGTGCTCTCAGGAGCCTTGAACCAGGTTTCTGTCACAGCACAGACATCGATGTTCTCCATACTGAGAAGGGCCTCGAGTGCGTGCATTTTGAGATTCAGACTTCTGGCATTGAGCAGCATGGTGAAACAAGAGTAGAATGCATACTGTTGGAATGAAATGCTTAGAAATGACAGAATTTTCCTCAGGAAAATTTTAAACAGCTAGGGTTATTAAATGGCATCGAACAAAGTGCTGTGTGTGGATTGTTAATGTATTCCACATACCAAATAGCACCATTAGGTAAAAAAATGCTAATGTGAGTATACACATTTGGACTACAAACTCCTGTTTCAAACTGTGTCACTTATGCAAATAATCCTAATATTTGGATGGTACAGCCTGTGAGAAGCTAGGAGCAATAAAACAAATTCACAGTGTAAAAAGTAAAGATTACATCTGTCCACAATCCAATTACGCAGCAACAAAAGCATCTTGGATAGTGTGCTACACCATACTAATGGTACCTTGCATGACTATATAGATGCATTCACAAGTTTCAAAAGCTTGCCAACAGACTATCCCAAAAATGATACCTGATTTTGTACCACAGAGTCATGCTTCTGGAAGAGTACCTGTAGCTCACAGATGTAAAGTGGAGCAAGAATCACAAAATGGAGATCCTAGGTATTGTGAAGAAAAATAGATCAACAGAATGGGGGTTATTATCTTCACTGCTGTGAAGATAATATATGCATTAATTTACAAGATCTGACTAAACAGATTAACAGAGGATTACCCATTGTTTGCAGTTGAGGAAGCAGTCTAAATAATATCAAATTCTATTTTTCAGTTCTAGATGAAAACTAAGATTTCTGTAAGATAAAGGTAGATTAATCAAGCTACCACTGTGTAATATGCTACACTATTATTTTTATGCAAAGTCCTTAGGCTTCAATTTAGTATTTCATCATCACCAGAGGTATTCCAAAGAGCTACTGCCCATGTAACTGAACACTTAGAATGTATTACAAACATAGCTGTTCTATAAATGTGAGATCAGGCAAATGAAGAACAAGACAAAAGACCAATACAGTTGCTAAACAGATTAGTCATTACAATTTTAAATTAAGAGTAAATGCAAAATTAGAGTGACTGGTGAAATACATGGGTCATAGTCTACTGTTAGAGGGTCTAAAACCTGATCCAGAAAAAGTCAGAAGTCAAGCAAACAGTACAGAAATTTCAAGGAAAGTAGTAGTGTCTTGCAGTTTGTGCCTAATATATCTGAATATATCAGAAATAACAGTAGTAGATGAAAATGTAATTTGGAAATGAAAATGTGAAGGAAGAACGTTTCAAAATGCTAAAATTATACTGAAATATACTCCAAAATTAAACTACTATGATACAAGTAGGCCAGCTGTGTTACAAGTAGATGTCAGTTAGAATGGACCAGATGCCTACGGGTCAAAAGCATTTACAAATGAACAAAACAGATATGCTCAGATACAATGGGAACTATTGGCTGTAGTCTCCAGTAAACATTTTCAGGTGGAAAGCAACAACCCTTTCAGGGCACATTCAGAAAGCCCTTGCATAGAACAGTTCCAAGACTGTAATGGATGTTAATTAATATTCAGAAGTTTGACCTGAAAGTGATACAAGGCAGGGCAGGGAACTATTCAGAACAAATACGATGAGTGGAACATGAAAGCCAGAAATGTATAGTTACTAGAGGAAGAAGTAGAGATTATCTGGGTAATAATACAGCTACCAATGTCAGAATGAAAGACTAAACTTTTCACAGATGTAGTGTCACAATTTAGAAACACAGCTACTGAAAGGTGTTATAACGAAAGGCTGGCTTGAGCAAAAATCATCAGTAAGAAAGTTTAGCCTTACTTTTTTCCTAAGGAAGAATTAAGCTCTGTTCAGGACTTGCTTCTCAAAGCTGACATAAATAAATGTTAAAAAATCAAATAATTAGATAGATGATTGATAGCATACATGAGCTTCATCTTAGAAAGGGATAGTGGAACAAACTGATGCAATTATGTTATTAGACTATCATGTAAAGTCATAACAAATAACATGCAGCTTACAATACAACACTAAACTAGTCATAAAAATCTCATACTAATCACACAGACCTCCATATGGTAAAGCTGTTAAAAGTAGCCTACCTAACCACAAAGGCTTCCTAAATGTAACCCAAAAAAACAAGTACCCTTAACAACTTGACAAACACACAATACAAGCATCACCTACCATGAAACATACATCACAGTCACAATGATTCAGTTCAAAAGCCCATAAGACAAATCTCCATACAGTGCAATATCTTAGTCTTAGGTGACTCCATAGTGAGATACACTGATGCACCACTCACCAGGCTGTTTTAGGAGAGGGTCACAGTTAGTTGCCTGTCAGGTGCAAGGATTTGCCACATCATACATGCACTCAAGTCCCTGCACCACAAGTACAAATATGACACAGTCTTACAGCACTGAGGTGTTCATACGTTGTTACTAGGCTAATGACTACTAGGGCCCTTGCAAGCCTAGCCACTCACCCCAAACCATTCAATCTCCAGGTATCATGTGGGGGGCATGTTAGTAGGCAGGTAGCTAAGAATTTGTAGGGGGGGTGTTAGTTAGGTTAATACTTTTCTTACTGATGTCCTGTATCCATAAGGGACATGGGGGGCAGACCAGGGGTAAATATATGATTTCCCATCCAAATGTCAATGTTTTGTTTGAATATGGTCAGGGATGAATTTTGTTTTACAAGGATAGGGAGCCTATTCCATAGTGCAGGAATTCTTTGGGACACATATCTATCTCCACCATGTTCTGTTTATGCCACAAGCAAAGTTCTGACCCCTGGATCTAGTTTTTTTTCTGGTGCTGTTCATTTTGTGCATGTGCAACAGATCCATTACAGCTGGGTCTGAACAAGCCCTGTAAGCCAGGCAAAGATCACCTCTCAGCAGCCTTTGGGAGAATGAATACAGAGATAGAGCCTTTAGGCAATCAGTGTAGGACAGGGTATTCATGCCCTGAATTCTTCTAGTGAGAAACCTTTGTGTGCGTTCCTGCTGTTGCAAGTGCCTGGTTAGATACATGCCAAAGGGGCATTATATTCAATGATGGATCTGATAAAGACCAAGTAGAGTGGTACTATAACTTCCTTGGACCTGGATGCCATACCCTTACCTATAGCAACATAGAATGATTTTCTTATGATCTTAGCTTCATGTTGGTCAAAGACCAGATTGCTGTCTACATATGTTCCCATTTCCCTAACTACTGGTTCAACACTTAGGGGCATTTTATTCATGGCGTAATTATCTTATGTTGACAGTTTCTCAAAGGGCATTATAATGTAATTCTGGCATTGAATTTTAGGTTATCATTTGTCTGTGTTAAGCTCACTTGTAAGATGCTAGTGTTTTGGGAAGAATCTATAATAGGTCCCAATTTACAATCATCAGCAAACTTGGTGAGCCAGAGGACTTTACTTTAGCCTTGACTTCTGAGAAGTAGGTACCAAACATGAGTGGGCCTAGTACAGAGTCCTGGGGTACTCCAGTGGTGACTGACCTCTTGGTCTCTTGGTGGAGGTGGCCTCATCAATCCTGACTTCTTGTGTCCAGTCTGGGAGCTAGATGGAAATCCATTGAGGTATGTAAGGGTATACACCTACTCAGATAGCTTGTCAACAATGCCTGAGTTGGGTATTGTATCAAATGCCTTAGCCAGGTCAAGATACACATTATGCACTGTTTTACCCTCATCCACTGCTTTGGTGACCTCCTCAAAGAAATCTACCAGGTTAAATATGCATCACCTTCCTTTAACAAAGCCAAATTGGGATGGGTTCAGTGTCTATAGGTTGCTTATATCCTTGTTTATCATTTCCATGATAATTCATCCCATGGCTTTGCAGTTTAGGCTTGTTAGACTGATGGGTCTGTATCTCCCTTGGTCAGTTGATAGTTCACCCTTTTAGAGGGGAATGACTAATGCAGACTTACAATCACGTGGCACATAGCCTGTTTCAAAGCTGTAGTTGAAGAATGCCTCAAGTGGTCCAGATAGGTCATATTTTAGACTGTTCATGAGGCAACTGTGGATGTTGTCAGGACCCATTGAGACAGTGTTCTTAGTTTTGGCAAGTGCTGCCAGCACCTGGTCCTTGCTGATAGCTGAGGGAAGTATGTTGGAGTGGATTTCACCTGGTGGAGTTGGGGAGAAGTGGGGGGGTGAAGTTTGAGCTGAATTTATTAGCCAGTAGATTTGCTATGTTACCCTGATTAGTATAGGTGGTACCATTCACAACCAGTTCAGCACATTGTTGTATGTTACATCTAAGATTCCAGATGTAGTTAGGCATCCTGACCTCAAAGTTGGCCTTGTTGGACTTAATTAGACCTCTTAGTTTCTTGTTTAGTTGTATAAAAGAGCACTTGTCATTACCGGAGTTACCTTTCTTGATTGTGACCACAAGTTTTCTTCTTTTATTATATACTCTGTTTAGGTGAGGATTCCACCAGTGGGGTTTGTTTTGGGTTTATTTCTGGTAGGTTCAGTAGCCTCTATGCAGCCATTCACATGTTTGTATAGTTACTTTGTGAATAATTCTGCATAAGTAGCTGGTAGTCCTGGGGTTGGGGGAAGCCTTGAATTTTGACAAACTGTCACTTAATAGAATAGTTTGCCTGTGAATCATTCGTAGCTGTTACTGGTTTAGCTGGATTTTCTGGGTTCATTTTTACTTCGAATGAGGCAGCTTTATGATCTCACCTCACTAGTGAGGAAGTGACACAGAAGGTGTAGCGCACTCCCATGCTGGTGAGTACCAGATCCAGTATGTTTAATCCTCTGGTTGGAGCATGCACTATCTGTTCCAGGGTGTTACTGTTATAAAGTCCAGGAAGCACTGTGCCTGTGAGTCTGAGGCAGTGTACATTTCCCAGTCTATAGAGGGGTAGTTAAAGTCACTCATGAATAGGGTATTTGGTTGAATGCTGAGCACCTCTAGTAGGTTTAGGTAAGAGTTGTGAGATTCTAGTGGCATAGATGATGACCTGTAGCTAGCCATGATATCGTGAAGGACATTACCTAAAGTGACCTGCACATGGATGAGCTCCATGGTATCATCCCATTTAACCAACTTGGAGGAATGTTTGTTGATAACATAGATCAAAAAGCTTCCACCTTTGGCCCAAGTCTGTGCTGTTGTTATTCTAAATGTATGAAAGACACTGTAGCCTTGCACTTCCAGAGTACTTTGTATGGCTTTAAACCAAGTCTGAGTCATGGCACAGATGTTTATATTTTCTAGAGTGAGGATGGCTTGAAGGGTGTGGAGTTTTTTGTTTAGGCTCTAAGCACTGAGCAGTAACACCTTAAGGCTGCTTGTAGACTTTTTCACTATGTTGGTAGTTTTTCTTTTTTTGGCATTGCCTACAAAGGCTGTAAAGCAGTGGACAAAGTTTTAGCCAATATCTGAAGGCCTAGGATAACAGGAACAACCCATCCTTGGCAAAGCAATATGGTCTTTTGGCCATGTTCTCCCATGCTGACATATACTGGATGCCTGAAATGACACCAGAAACTAAGCCAGTTATGAATAACAATCATTTTATGTTCATACTATGGCATCATCCTTGGTGAAGGTAGAATGCTGCTCAATGCAAGGCTCATACCTATCTGTGACACATATTCTAAGAGATCCATTAGGTCTCTTTTCATATAGTCCAGTGAGGTATGTCTCGGGTCATTTACACCTACATGTACTAGGCCAAAATTATATTGGTACCTGGGGTGCAGTAACTTTAGTGTGTGTGTGATATTGTGGATCTTTGCTACAAATAGTCAACTAACTGCTATCTTCTCCTTGTCCAACCTGGTGAGTGGGGCATCTGTGTGTCACACAATGGAGTCTGTAATGACAAGAGTATTAGGTAAAGTGCATGCTTTCACTTGAGGTAGCATTAAGTGTAGGCTTATGTGAGATGTTTGGTGTTGCTTTTGGTGTGTGCTTTAGTGATTGTTGAGGAGCGCTGCCATTAGGTGGTTGTGGAGGTCTTTGAGATTTGGGGAAGGTTTCTTTTAAGCATCTCAGCATAAGACGATCAATTTGTATGGTGAATGGTATATGTGAGGGGATGTAGTGTGGGTATTATTGGCAACCTCATTTTTATGCAATATTTTTTTTGTCTCCAGGGAAATTGTGTATTTACATCTCTCACACGCCATGTTATTTTTTTAATAATTAACTGGTTGTCTGAGAACATGAGACAATTACTAGATTTACCTTTTGATGCCAAAATTTTCCAAGCTGACCACAGAGACATTTGGAAACTGCATATCCATGTCTCCTGGTCCTGTAATAGGGTTGGCTGTCTAGGATTAGAGATTGAGTTTTAACAGGGGTTTCCTAAGATAGTTTCTGGAATTAATGGCAGGATCTTCTCCAAACTTATTTCTGCACAATGCCACACTGTTTAACAGGTTTTGTCTCTAATCTTAACTTCAGTTGTAGCTGGTGACTTCAAATCAAAGGGGGCTGCAGGAGACAGCTGAATGGGTGGGGTCAATGGGAATGGGTGTGGCCAACTAAAAAGGAGAGGAGCTATGCTCAAAACCACAAAAACTGTAACTTTAATTAAATACGCTGCCCTGGGTGCCAAACCATCTTTATGAGAGTCCAATCAAGACAAAATGAAGTGCAGAAGAAAAAACATATTTCAATGCATTGGCTGCATGACAGCTTACTTAATATCTAGACGGAAACAAAAAGGTTGTGAGGCATGAAAAAATAAATTACTTTTTAAATACATTACTGGAATGCCAGTCAAAATCAAGTATAAGAAAAACAAACAGCACTCAACTCAAACCACTTCTCCTTGCACTGCAGTTCTAATTATAATTTATATTCATCATTAATCTTGCATTATTATTTGATGGTAACAAGGAAGGTAGCAGTCCATACGTATCTACAGACTTAAAGAGAAAAAGTACTTTCGTTCCCAATAGTAACACTCAAGTGAACGTTTTTGATAAAATGGTATGTAAAGATATTTATTATTTGAACAAAGAAATTGTTAGAGAACATCGGACTAACAAACATTCATTGGATGACAATATTACTAAGCAAGAAAGAGCTGTTTTGAACGAAATTATGCACAACAAAGAAGTGAGAATCATGAAACCCGACAAAGGTGGGGGGGCAGTGATATATTCCAACATGGCTTACAAAGCTGAGATACATAACATTTTACATCAATCAGGGAACTACGAAATGGTGTCCATCAATCAAATTAATATAGGCTTCAGAAGAATTGATTTGATTTTGGAAGAATATTTATTAGACCATCGCATCACTGAAGATATATACAAGTTTCTTAAGGTGGATCACCCGGTTATGGCTCGCATAGTAGGGATACCCAAAATACACAAATCACTGACAAAGCCCCCATTCAGACCCATCATATCGGGTTCAAGATCTAAGACTTACAACATTGGAGTTACCATCGACAGATGGACCAAACATATATACCAAAATGTACCTTTTATTATAAAGGATTCATGGGATTTTTTGGCCAAGCTTAGCTCTGAAATATGGACGGAACATTGTACATTGATTACCATCGATGTATGTGATTTGTTTTCGAGTATACCTAAAGATGAAGGCCTCGAGAGGTTTGGGAACAGTCTAAGGAAATTTTCGCAAATGTCCTGGGACAAAATCAACTTAATTATAGATATGATGGGTTTGGTTTTGGACCACAATTACCTCACCTTTGAAGGAGAATTTTTCAGACAAAGCAAGGGGGTTGCTATGGGGGCTTCTTGTGCCACCATTTTCGCAAACTTGGTCATGTCCGATTGGGAAAATGAATTTATTACTACTTGTGAATTTTTTACTCACATCTCCTTCTATGTGAGATTTCTGGATGATATTTTTATTTTGTGGAAAGGTCCTAAAGAGAAAATTACAGATTTTATCGAATATATTAACGGTACCACCCAATTTCTTAAGTTTAGTCACAACATTAGTAACCAAGGTATAGCATATTTAGATATTTATATTGGTTTAATCAATGGGGGATTCACCTCCAAGGTACATCGTAAAAGTACATTTTCTAATGATTATTTGTATTTTGGTAGTGAACATCCACCACATATATTTAAAAATATTATTAAAGGACAATGTATTCGATGTGCCAGGATGTCATCTACTAGAGAATTAATGGAAGTGGAAATGGAGTTTATTACACAATTGTTTGTGAACAGAGGATACCCCATTAGTATGATTAATGAAACAAATGAATATGTGAAAACTCAATGGGGGTTTAAATACAAACCTTTATTAGGTCATACAAGGGAGATCAATGAAATTACACATCCCCAGTATGGGCATACGGGTAGAGTTTGTATTCTCACATATACCCCTTATAGTGTAAGAATAAAGGATATTCTTAACAAATATTGGGATATTATTACTGTTATAGATTCCAATAAGAAGATTTTAGGAGAAAAACCTAGAATTGTCTATAAGACTGGTCCTAATATAAAAAGGTTGTTGGAAAATACAAAGTCTAGGAAGGGGGACAATAAGCAGGACAACATTTTCACCAGTAAGTGTGGAAGATGCAATCAATGCAAGTTTATCAACACAAATAGTAAAATTACATTAGATGATATTAACCACACATTGATAAGAAGTATAGGTGGCAATTGTTGCACTAAACATATAGTCTATATAGCCCTATGTAAAATATGTTCAGCCTATTATATAGGCAAAACAGAAAGGGAGCTAAAAAAGCGTATTTACGAACATTACTATAGAATTCAAAAAAAGGATTGTAAGAATGCACTATACAGACATATCAAAAAATGTGGGGAAGAACATATATTTTTATTTTTTATTATAGATGAGGAAAAAGAAATACCTCATGGGGGTGATTGGAAAACTAGATTAGCCTGCAAGGAGAGCAAATGGCAGATCCTCACTGATTCTACAAGAAGTCCAGGTATTAATGATTTCATCAGCATCAAACCTTTTTTGATTTTGGACTCTTAACACTTTAACAATTACTTTTAGTTATGTGTATATATATTAGTACTTTTATAGATTGTATAGATTATCTAGAAAGTGAATGTTATAG
Source organism: Protopterus annectens (assembly GCF_019279795.1). Classification (NCBI taxonomy): domain Eukaryota; kingdom Metazoa; phylum Chordata; order Ceratodontiformes; family Protopteridae; genus Protopterus; species Protopterus annectens. Next base: position 702,863,889 of record NC_056751.1, on the reverse strand, counting down.
TATAATTTTTATACATTTTTATACATTCAGATAAAAACTTTTAATATATATAAAAAATTTTTAGACACATATGTTTTTCATATATACAATAACCCACAGTTGACAATAAGGGTATTTAACTACAGTTTATCAGGCATAAATGTGTGTCATGGTTGTGATGGAATGGTTTCAATGTCTGTCTCTTTAAGAAAGATTCAAATGTTGGCGCCAAAATGTGTTTAAATTAACTGGAAAAGATGGAATACACTAGTTCTGAGGAAGTCTGCGATGGGGCAGATGAAAGCGCTAAACTAGTGTTATTTGCTGCTGTTTTCATGTACAAATAAAAGAATTCGTTTTTACACATTGGATGATGTGTTTGTTTCACTCATCAGGCTAGCGTTTTGGATTTTGGCAGTGCACATTGAACTTCGCTATTTACATTTGGGTACAAACTGCATGTTGGATTGTTTTGTGAGAGGAAGCTACGCTATACCACTGAGCCCATACACGCTTCATTCATATTCATTCCACTTTTCATTTTGTGAGTGGAAGTCGGAGGCTGCTGTTCAAGCTACGCTACCTTTTTTGTTTCTGCGGTTGCTGGTTATCATTCTTGGTTGTTCGTTCTGATTTTATTCATAATTTATATTCAGCTTTATTAAAGTACCAAGTAATATGCTGACAGTAGCAATCTCTGTGATACCCCCACTTGTAAAAATGTTTCTTATCCAAAAAAGACCTGCTGCCTGACAACAACTATCTACTTGTTTCATGGGGAAAACATGATCAAAGTAAAAAATGAAAAGCAAACAAGAAACAAGCTCAAGACACATTGCTTAAAGGATTACTGTACAGGTTATGGACCACACATGATAGATTGGCATTCTGTTTAGTTTGCAGGTAAAGCCGGTAATGAGCTCTTAAAATAATGTAATCCTGTCCTTTATTACAAATACTGTCATATGCATTTCAATATCCAAGGCTTATATGTTATCTAGTTATGTAAGTATTCTCTGCATGGCAACAACAGAAAGGCTTTCAATGTTGCAGTTCTTTAACAGTATGCTTATTAAAACTCACTTGCATCTTACAATCTCAGACAAGCTTACCAGATGGTCATTAAAGCATTGCTACTTAAAGACAGAGCAACAGGCACTTTCTGAATAATAATAAGTATAAATCAACAGTATAAAAATATGACAGAAACCAGAACATTCTGCAAAATCAAGGACAGATGAAAAGCCATTGTAGTACTTGTGTCTACCTTGGATGGGGGGATAGTCTGCACATTTACACTGCATAACTGCTCCTTGCCTTGCTTGGACACATCCAGAGTCACTACATTGGGGGGGGGGGGGGGTGCAACAAGTATGTCACAATTTGAAATGTCTCTGGCTGACTGCGATGGCCCTGACACATTTGTCATACCTCTCAACCTCAGAGCAAGAAATCTGGACAAATCAATACATATAAGTGGGACAAAGGCCCAAAAATAAGGACAATTTTTAAATATTGCTCTTATAAACTTAGAAAGATAATAGAATAGTAGTAGGTCTTGCATTAGAATGAATTTTCTGAAGGGCATGAAATCTGAAACTCAAATGTCTGCCATTATTTTCTAACTTCAGTCTTTAATGATTTGCCACTAATTTTATTTTTGCAAAACACAATTTTATGAAAAATGGACCAAAATGCGATTCAAAAATATAAAATAGCCACACAAAATACATCTGGGAACCTGTCAAAGAAGGGACACTTTTTAATATTAGTACTGCTAACTTGAGCAGCTGACTAAATAAAATAATCTACATGCATTTATGAAATAAATGTAATCTCTAACTGATTATTACAGTTATTAATTAATTGTAAACCCTCCATGTTTTCTTCCAAAATTGTCATTTTTGCGGAGGGATTATTAGGGGAAGAGCAACATTTTGAGCCAAAATCGGGGACAGTTGAGAGGTTTGAATATGTCTAATTCTATAAAGCAATTTATTTGCATGTACCTCTCAACCTGTTAATACAGGAAATCTGGACAAGGTCAAATATATGGGGGGAACATATAAACAGTACTAAAAATTGCCCTTGTATAAACTGAGACAGTTGATCGAGTAACAGGTTTTGCTTTAGCAAGCATTTTTCTGAAGGTTATGAAGTCTGAAACTCAATGTCTGTCATTACTTAGTGACTTTATTTCTAAATGATTTGACAGAAAACCACAAATTTTATGAGGAACAAACCAAAAATAAGCAAAAATCTATTCATTCTGCAAAAATCTGGACAGTTGAGAGGTATAATTCAGCTGGGGCTGTCTTTGAGTTTGCTGCCCTTCCCCCACTCACAAAACCATGGTCAAATGGAGCTTCCCCCCTACAGCCATTCCAATGAACCATTACTTGGCTATTTCATCCCATTTACCATAAACACTAATGTGCATACTGCTTTACTTCTGCAATGATTTGGACTTCATTTGAAAGTTTTATTTTGCATTTTACAGCGCAAACACTAATAGATATCATATCTGCTAAACAAAGCAATGCAGTCTCACAATCAGAACAAACTTAGCATTAAAACTTCTCTGCCCTTGAAAACTCACAATCACTGAAACAGCATTGAAACCCACATTCAAAGAAAATACATTTTGCCATTGGCAGATTAACTTTGGGTTTGGGCTGTTTTCAAAGCACAGGCCCCTTGCACACGAAACATACACATGCTCTTTCATACACCTTCCTGATTGTATTAAATTATATTCCTTGTACAATACAGTACAGTTTTAGAGGGTGTTTTAAATTTATTGTTTTGAAATTTTTCCAGTAAACAATGAAACAAAATGCATGCACCAGTAATGACAAAACTGCCCAATTCAGAACTTTTCCATCATAAAAGTCTACTAAAGCTTCTACAGTCCACCAGTATCAGTACATATGCACAATCTCTGAAGAAGTATAAGTCATCTAAATAATTCCACATTATTTATTTTATTTATTTATTTTACATTTGTTGACTGGGCTAGTCTAGCTGGATACATGTCCATTTTCAGTAGAGGCCCAGGGAGATGAGCTCCAAACATAATCAAATTACAAAATAGAAATTACAAAATAAAATTACAAAATAAAAAATGCAGTACTTGCACTAATAGCTTTCATATGTAGATAAGCTCAAATCATAGCAAAATTACTATATATAATACTTAAAAGTTTCTAAAGTTCTACTACATAAGAGAATTTAATAGTGTATAGGTTACAATTAAATGAAAAGTTTGTCTAAGAAGAGGAAAAGTAGTTTAGAGTCTTTGCTTGGGTTTTTAGATTTAAGGAGGTCAGGTACACTTTGAGGTTCTCGTGTTGCCATTTGTATGTCAAAGTAGGGGAACATGAGATGAAGGTAGAGAACAAATTATACAAATGAGGGCTGGAATAAAGTTAGCTTCTAGGATTGAAGGAAGAGAGGGGACAAAGCCCATAAGGAGGGTATAAGTCAAGAAGAGATAGTAATAAGAAAAGTGAGGTTCAGTCAGGTTTAGAGCAGGGACAGAGCCAATGATTTTTCATAAGTTCTTTGAGGTATTTTTTGTAGAGAGATGTAGATGAGAGAGATGTGAGTGACATCGGAAGCTTGTTCCATATTTTTCCCACAATGTTGGTAAAAAGGGAGTTTCCAGCTTTGTTATTAGATTTGATATTGGCGATTAGTAACTTGTTAGCTGAACGATGTGTTGCAAGATTTTTGTATGGGGAGATAAGGTTAGAGAGGATTGGAGTATTATTTGGGTGATGAAGGGTTTTTTGTGTGATCACTAGTTGATTGTTTACCAGCTGGTTTTGTAGTTCAAACCACCCGAGTTGTTTAAGGTTGTGACAGTGGTGGGTTCTAAAAGGGGTGCCAGTGGCAAATCCTGCTATATTGTTATAGCTAGTTTCGAGCTTACTTAGATTAGATTTTGATAGATTGGTATATATAGCAGAAGCATAGAATAGGGTAGAAGTGAGGTGGGTCTGGGCAATGGTGGTTCTAGCTAGAGGTGTGAGGTAAGGTTTAATTCTATACAAGGAGCCAAGTTTTCTATTGACCATCAGTATAGTATTGTTGATATGATTGTCATAGCTGAGGTTATTATATATGGTAATGCCCAAGAGACGTGTAGTAGTATGAGGGGAAATAATGGTACTGTTGTTAGAGGTAATTGTGAAATGGATAGATGGCAACTTTTGGGTGGGAGCAAAAAGTAACAATTTTGTTTTTTTGGGGTTAAGGAGGAGGCAGTGGTCAGTAAACCAATTTTCAACAGTGTTAAATACTGTTTGGGTAAGAGTTTGAAGAGAGATAGATGAATTAGAAGAACATGTTAGAGTCGAATCATCGGCATATTGAATACAGGTGGCTTGAGGAAAAACAGTATTGAGGTTGTTAATAAAAATGGAAAATAAAAGAGGGCCTAATATAGAGCCTTGAGTGACTCCAATGTTTACGGGGAGGGGTGTTGATAGATTATTATCCCAAAGCACTGCTTGCTGTCTGTTTTTTAGATAGGATGTAAACCAAAGTATTGCTTGAGGGTCAAGACATTGTGCTTTTAGCACACTGATTAGTAAGTCATGGTTAACCATATCAAAGGCTTTTGATAGGTCAATAAATAATGCGGAAGACAGAGAATTATTATTTCGATTTTTGTTTATACAGTCGGCAAAAGTTAGCAGGGCAGTGGTTGTACTATGAAAGGGCCTAAAGCCGTGCTGGCAGTTGGCAAGTAAATTGTTGTTGAGCAGGTGTTGAAGTAGTTGATGATGAATACATTTTTCCATTATTTTGGCAAGTGGGGAGAGTAATGCAATTGGACGGAAATTGGAGATATCAGTGGAGTTGCCTCCTTTATGTAAAGGGATAATGTGGGAGACTTTCCATATTGATGGGATGCTACTTTCTGTGATGGTACAGTTTATAAGGATGGATATGGGATAAGCTATGACTTTGGATGCTATTTGAAGATATTCAGCTGGTAGGCGGTCAGCAGATGGGGTACAAGGCTTAAGTTTTTGAAGGAGTTTGCAGATAAAGGATGTTGATACAGGTTGTATGTGGAAGGAGGGCACTGAATTGTTTATGTTTTGTAAAGGGTTGGGAGGACTGGGAGGAAGTGTCTTAGCAAGATTCTGAATAATTTCAGTGAAGTAATTATTGAAGGCATCAGCTATTTGCAAAGGATTATCATGAGGAATTGAAGTTGGGGCTGGAGTTTTGGAATGTCCTGGTTGGAGAAGTTTATTGATGCCTGACCAGAACTTTTGTGGATTTTTTGAATGAGATTGTTGAAGGTGGAGATAATAATTTTTTTTGTCTAAGATAATGTCCTTTTTGGTTGCATTTCTTAGCTGTTTAAAGAGTAGATGGTCTGCAGAGCTCTTAGTGGCTCTCCATTTGGCCCATATTTTGTTTCGTAGGAACATGTTTTCCTTGGTTTGTTGTGTGAGCCATGGAGCTGCTTTGGTCCTGACTCTGGAGGATCGAAGTGGGGCATGGAGATCCAGAATTTGTAGGAATTTAGTATTAAAGTAAGAAACAGCTTCATCTAGTTTGAGGTGCTTCAGAGGTGACCAGTTACAGGCTTTTAGTTCATTTTGAAAGTTATCTTCTTGGAAGTGTTTTTTTGTATGGAAGGTTGTAAAGCTGTTATTGGTAGGATAATGAGCCTTTTGCTTTATTATATAGGTTAAAGTATGGTCACTAATGTTATCAGGTAGTGTTACTGGTATATAGGTTTCAGGATGACTATTTACAAGGATCCAGTCAAGAGTGGTTTCTTTATTACTAGGTTTGTGTATTCTTGTGGTGGTGTTTATTAGTTGGGTGAAACCATAAAGATTAATGTGGGTGTTAGGATCAGGGGAGCTGCAGGTAGTCCAGTCAATATTAAAGTCACCTAGTACGATCGTTTCTTGAGGGAGTAGGGTGGAAAGGCTACTAAGAATGTTTTCAAGAGTATTAGTGTTATTTCCAGGCGGGATATAGGTACAGATTATAAAAATAGATTTAGATTTATTAAGTTGTAGTTTAATAGTAAGGGTTTCGGCATTACTATTTGGAGGTAGAGGTGCATTATAGGATGAAACTAGAAGTTCTGATTTATACAAGATAGCTACACCCCCACCCTTTTTGGAAGTACGGTCACATCTGAGGATGTTGTAACCAGGTGGGGTTATTTCAAGGTCTTGAATAGAGGGTTTTAACCAAGTTTCTGTAAGACAAAGGATATCAAATGCATGAACTTGTAGAAGAGCATGTAATTGACTGAGTTTGTTGTTAATGCTACGGATGTTAATTTGAGCTATTTTGAGAGAGTTACCCAGTTGTATGGAGGTAGAAATTCTATTAGATGCTTGTGTTTGTGCATTATTGATGTTTTGTTGGTTATTATAAATTTGTTGATTAGGGCCAGGATTAGGATGAATATATCCATCTAACAGAAGATGAATAGGATGTTTTAGTACAGTCATTATGTTTTTAAAGTACTTGGGAGAGCTTAACTTGCTGGGGAAGTAGGTAATATGAGAAGATCTATGAAACTTTGGGAGTACGTAAATTGATGTGGAGGTTATATTGCTATGGGAGAGGGAGCTGAGATGTGAGTTTGGTATAGTTTGTTGCTGGGGATGTTTATTATTTAGTAGAGAGAAGTGCTCATAGAGGGTTAGGGTGTAGGGTAAAGTTAGGAATAGTAATGAAGAAGTTATAAATAGATAATTTTTAAGGTTATAGTTATGTAAGAAGGTCATTATAGAAAGTAAGGTTTTGTCAGGTAATGTAAAACGTAAGATAAAGTAATTAAATATGGTGTGTTCTGGTAGTACAGAGGGATAATTGTACCTTAGTAAAAAAAGGTGGGGTTGATTAAGGAGATAAATTAGTTAAGGGAGGAGTTCTTAATTAGAAGTCTAAGGTGATAGGAAGCTTAGTTAAGTGGGTGTGGCTTGTTATGTTTAAGTTTAACAGCACTGGGGGTGGGTGGAAATAGGGGGTAGGGTAGGGGAGCGGAGTGAGCCCACAGGGCGAACGGAGCGGGATACAGCAGGTAGAGTAATAGGTAGCAGAGACAATCAGAGATGTTGCAGGTTCTAGGTGCAGTGAAGATGGGCAGGAGCAAGTAGAGTTTGGAAGAGCAGGTTGGAGGTAGAGATGGATAGAGGAGAGAGGGAAGATAGAAAAGAAATTATAAAGCTATAGGGTGTAGAAGGAAAGGAATAAGAGCAGCAACACAAAGCAGGAGGTAGAGCAGCTAGTCTGGGGAGCAGTCTGGGACAAGATCCAGGGAAGAGGCTAGAAATAAGTGGGGTGAAGAGGTCGTAGCCTGAGGCTACCTAGGAGCACCACCTAGTGGGCAAATAACAGATTGGGACGAGGTAACAGAAAAATAGGTAGCAGTGAAGGGGAGTGACAGATAATGCGTCTAGGGGGTAAGGGAAAAGGGCAGTAGGAAACACAGACAGAGAGGGGTATTGCTGCTGGTACTCTGAACTCAGTGGCTTAAGTACTATCACTGCAAGATACAGGATAGAAATGCACAGAAACAGTTTACCACCTATGCACTGTAAAGTTAGGCATGTACATATAGAGATATATGATTAGGGTGTGACATACTTTCTGGTCTGATAGGAACAGATCTGAAATAACAGATCACAGGGCAGGAGAACCTTTAGCCAGGCTTTGGAATGGCTGTAAAGGATGGAAGGGGTCCTTAAAGACCAGTCAGGTCTGTTAGTTCAGAATAGGAGGTAGAGCACTAGGAGGAATAAGAAAGATAACATCATAAGACTAAGGTAATGGTTAAGGCAGCAAAACAATAGCTGTGTAGTAAAAACAGACTTCTAGAAAAATATAGTGCAAATATATAATACACTAACATATAACATAACATATGCTAGGTAAAATAAACAGTTCAGTAGATGAGCAAGGTAACAGCTACTTGGAGATAGGCTGCTTCTCCCATGGTGGTAGGCCTAACGTGGACTAAGTAATCAGAAAGCTGCACATAGGACAATTAGTTTAACATACCAAGTGGTTGGCACAGGCTGTAAGTCAATAGGTAAAGCTACACAAAAGGAGCCTTGCAGGTAACCAGCAAAAGCGGGGCACCCAGGTACATGAGTAAGAACTCAAGAGGGGGGGATGTATTTTACCCTATATTGTACTTAAAATTAGGTAGCAGTACACAAGCAGGATAAAAGGCTGATATTAGGGTAAGACGCTAGAACTAAGCATGCTAATAAAGGCAGCACGTGCAGAATAATGGGCCGGTAATAGGGTAAGACGCTTAAACTAAATACGCTAAATAAGGCGTTTCAAATAGCATCTGCCTAAGCAAATACGCCTACGTTAATAATTGCTCAATAGGCAGGAGAATAGGCTTGTACAGGTCGATATTAAGGTAGGACACATTAAAGAGATCTGTAACTAATGAAGAGGTTGCTGCTAGCAAACAACTTTGTATTTCATTGTTTCATTTACAAATAAAGCACCTGTTACCCTTGAGGAATAAATTGCCTATCTTACACTAAAAAATGATAAGCTAGCAATATTGCAATAGGGAACGGATGGCAAACTGATAACAGGTTCATAGTTACTAGGTGTCTTCGCCAAAAAGGAGTGCAGCATCCACCCCTTTTGCAACACAGTACAGTATCAGCAACATATCTATCTACTGTGGGAGTAGAACCCACAGCCTTCTGCATCAAAAGCAAGTATACTACCTGTTGTGCTATTAACAATGCAAACAGACTCAGCATAAGCGGCACTAAACTTTTGCTCCCCTGCAGCTCTCAGCTCCTTGTAAAATCTACTCACTCAGCTGTATCTCTGAACTTTGCAGCACAAAGAAATATGGAAAAAGCCAAATTTTATTGTGGGGGGGGGGACAAAAACCAGGGACACATTTTAAACATTGCTTGTATAATAAAAGGATACGTTGAAATGGCAGAGTAAACACTCCTCCAAACACACTTGAAGTAAAATAAAAGGACAAAACCCGTCGAGAGGAAGTGAACACGGCAGGAGCTGTACACGAGAAGTAGTGCTCACAAGGGCATTCACAATTTCACAAATATGATGCGATAATAGACTCCAACAGCTGAAATAATATAATAAAATCCACGATCCACTGAAGTATAAGCAGAACAGTTTATTGCAAATCAAGTAAGCGCTTTCACCTACGTGGCTTCTTCAGACTCATACTCAATACAGCTCTAACAAGTTTAAATAATTTCCTGGGCGGGAACTCTATCAATTAAAGCCACTCCATTCAATTAGCATGTAATAAAAACACTCTAAAATCAACCATAAAATCAACATAATAATAAATGCTGTGTAAAAACATATAATAAAAATAGAGTCATTCCACTCCAAGCACATCATATAAGACTGCAAGTGCAAAATATATGATAATGTAAACAAGTAAAAATATATAAACAAGGAGAAATAGAAATAAAAAATAAGGAACAATAAATAATAACTGAATGTGTGGATGAGAATAAGGAGACATATCTACTAGTGGGCTTTCAACTTTCTCATTTTTAAAAATGGTTTAACCGATAGCTTTGTGTTAAGCCCTGGGAAAACATCTGATCTAAGCTTCATAATCCATATGTTCTCTCTACTTTCAGTATGTGTCCTTATATCTCCTCCCCTAATATTAACATTTACTTGCTCTACAATCCTGAAATTAAAGATGTGATTGGGACCAAATTCAAGGACATGCCTAGCTAAAGCATTACTTTTATGCATCATCCTAATACTGTACAGGTGTTCATGTACACGGTCGTTCAAACATCTGTTAGTCTTCCCTATGTAGAAGGATGTGCATGCTAAGCAAATAGCAAGATAGATAACATTGCTAGTTGTACGATCTCCATTTACTTTGAAAAAATACTTGTGTTTACTAACAGGATGTATAAATAAGGTATTAGAATCAATGTGTGGACAAAAATTACAATTGCCACAACTAGAAGTACCACAAAGTCGAACAGTGGAAGAAGGGTTCATACAACGCTTATCGCATAACAACCTTTTAAGATTTTTCTTGTTCTTATATCTAAAGCGTGGAACATCACCTAACATCTCTTTAACTTGTGGGTCAACCATTAAAACATTCCAATGGGCCTTTACCACATCTTTAATGTTCCAAACGTCATTGGTATAAAAAATAGAAAAAGCCTCTTTGCTGGAAGTAATGTCACTAGGACTAATTACAGCATCTATTTGGTTGATAGCAGTCCTTCTATCAGAAAAATATGGAGCGGCCGCACCTGATCTCAATTCACAAAGACCCTCTATACCTTTGGAAATGTCATTGATTTCATAGCCTCGCTGCAAAAGCCTTTGGTTAAAATCTGCAAGGTCACGTTCAAAGCCAATGGAACTCGGATTATATCTCGAGATCCTCATGGCCTGTCCCTTAACAATGTTGTTAAAGATATATTGTGGGTGCATATTGTAGCGATGCAATAACGTGTTAATATGGCAAGGCTTCCTGAAAACCCCAGTATTAATAAATCCACTGGGTAATTTCTCCACGAAGACATCCAGAAATGATATCTTGGTGGTAGAAATCTCACAGCTAAACTTAAGGTAACTAGTAGAAGAATTAATCTGTCGGATAAAATCATGTAAAACTGTAGTGGAGCCTCTCCATAAAAAGAAAAGGTCATCCACGAAGCATCTATAGAATAGAACATGTTCTAAAAAGGCAGGTAACTGATGCATAAATTCATATTCCCATTCGGCCATAAACAAGTTGGCGTAGCTATTGGCACAAGAAGTGCCCATAGCTACGCCATCTTTTTGTAAAAAGCATTTACCTTCAAAATAAAAGATATTATTATATAGGACTAACTGTAAAAGAGAAATCAATAAGTTGACTTTGATCTCAGACATATCAGAGACACGTTTCAAATATCGACCTACCATGTCCAAACCTGTCTGGTTAGGAATTACAGTAAATAAGGATTTTACATCCATAGTTACAAAAATCAATTCTGTTACATCTGTTATATCCTTAAGGCAGTCATAAAGGTTGATCAAAAATTGTTGTGTGTCTTTCAAGATATACATATTACTGTCTACTATTGGTCTCAGATTACTTTCTATATATATAGAAGATGGTTCAGTAATCCACCCCCTTCCAGCAACAATTGGTCTTAAAGGGGGATCTTGTAGGTCTTTTTGTATTTTGGGGAGTCCATTGATCAAAGGGATCAATGGTGTGGGTACATCTAAGAACAAAAAAAGTTTGTTGTCAATCATATTACTATTCAACAATCCTAATAAAAATGAATGTACCTTATGGGAATAGATCCGTACCAAATCAATTGCTAATGGCTGATAGAACTGTTCATTCCCAAGCATGGATAACATCCGTAGTGATTAGTGTCCATCACTACGATGCCCCCACCCTTATCAGCTGGTCTAATGGATATCGTCGGGTCTCTACATAAATTCTTAAGAGCATTATTCTCTGTAAAAGTCAAATTATATTTGACATGTGAACGCTTGCGATTACTATCTCTCATCTTATATAAATCATCCTCGACGAGTTTACAAAATGCTGCTAGGAGTGGGTGTAACTGTGGTACAAAGACACTAGGGCATTGGAAATGTGTGCTAGGAACATATTGTCCATTATTTTTAAAGGTTAATCTTAAAGACAGATTGCGAACATATAATTTAAAATCTCGTATAGTTTCTTCAAAAACACTACCTGTAGTGGGTATAAAAGATAGACCCTTTGATAATACTGATGTCTCATCAAGTGTTAAAATACAGGAGGATAGGTTAAACACTAGGTTTTCCCCCTCCCTTTGCCTTCCCACATTTTCTTTATGTTCCTGTTCAAGGGTTGTTCTAATGACAGCTTTCGCTTCTGTCTTCCTCTGCTCAATGATCTTCCCCTCCCTTCCCTGTTGTCTTCCCTGATTGGAAAAGGGTGGGATCGATTGAATGTAGGGACATTAGTAGTGTTGGATGTACCAACACCACTGTCATTACAAGGTGTATATCTCAATGATGTGTTTATTTTACTCCTTACAACAGGTTCAGGAGTATGAACTATCTCTAGATTCATATCTGAACCGTGAGACACTATTATGACATCAGATGTACAATCAGTTACTTTGTTATTAAGGACAGGTGCAACATTAGAAATATTATTAACAATAATCTTAGATTGATCAGTCACTCTGTCTTTTTCAGGCTCAATCTCATGAATAATAGCAGGTCACTGAGGATTATTCGCATTAGGACGAGAAATGTCTGATTGTTGAATATTTGAAGATACTCTGTCATCAGCTTCAGACACAGCTTCTCTAACCACATTCAGACTATTATGTCCAGCAACAGTCCTGGTGATTCTTGGCCAAGTGAAAATATGGCCCAATCTAAAGTCTGATATGTCTCGTTGTAATTTGTGTTTCTTTTGTGAGAGAAGCTTTCTCTCATATTGACTGATATTATCTAGAATATTGTTAAAACTATCATCCAGCAATTTATGTGGAAAACGCTCATAGAGCAACTTTTGTTGTTCTACTATGTGCGACCTCAACACTTCTTCAATAGGTAGAAAAAAGTTATTCAATAATTCCATATATTTATAGTTCTGACATCCACAACACATTTTATAAACTTATTGTCACTACAAATAAAAGTGAAGCTTATACAAAATCCCATAAGATTTTCAATAAATACAGCTATAATTAATGGTACACCTAAAGGAGGAGGTATAATATCATTTATTTTGTTAATTGTTATTCTGATTATATGTTTTATATGTTTATAAAAGCTAAATGATTTCTCTAAAAGGAATTTCTTTAAACATTAATGGACTGAATAACCCATGTAAAAGGGCAAGTTTAATGAGATACATTAATTTGCATAGGGCCAACTTAATATTCCTTCAAGAAACACATCTCCTGAAAAAGGATATTGATAAATTAGCCACTAATAAATATACAGTCTTGGTTAGTTCAGAACACACTCAGAAAAAGAGGAGTGGCTATTTTATGGAATAAAAGTATGCCCATACCTAAAACTATTAAGTCTTATAAAGATGATAAAGGAATGTTTTGTATGGTTACAATACAGATTAATGGAAAGACATATACGTTAATCAATGTATATTGGATACCAGGAATTGGCATTAATACAGTGAAACATCATCTCAATAAGATCATATCATTTTCTATAGGAGATATTATTTTAGCAGGTGACTTTAATTGTATCCTACATGAAAAAGATACTACTACTATAGGAAAAAGGAAAATTACATCTAATGCAAAACATTTAAAGGGTTTTGTTAATTTATATCATTTGAATGATATTAATAATCAGATAGATTCAAAATCATTACCATACACTTTTTTTTCTAACAGATATAAAACTTATTCAAAAATAGATAGAGTCTTTATTTCTAACCAGATGGTTACAGACTTAATTAATTCTAAAATCATTTCATGTCCTCTATCAGATCATAATTCAATTGTCTTTGAGTTTATGATAAAAAGTACTTACAATGTTCAGATCAAAAGGATTCCAGCATACTTAACTCAACTAAAAGACTATAAAGGTTATATACTTTCAAAAGTGTATAAGAGTAATACCGCTGAACACTCCCAAAGTATCCTCTCAGCAACAAGCAAGAGCCAAATAATGTAAAAATACGAACTGTAGGATACACCACGAGAAGTCCAAAATTAGTACAAAGCTTCTTCTTTATTCCATAAAACATAAAACGAAGGATGAGCGCTTTCGCGTGCACCATGCACGCTTCATCAGATCTACTTACTAATGATTTAACTTCACTTTATATATCATTTGTAAAGCATTTAATCAATCCAATTAAACAATTATACAATGAACATTTTCTCAGTTCAAAAGTTAAAGTGGCCTAGTGCATTCAAGTAGTATTAGCCTGTGTGCTTCTCATTGATGAAGGTGCTCATCATATCAAACGCTTTAAATATAAAAAATTGTTTAAAAATGACACATGTTGTTAAGAACCTGTCTGCTTGATTAATTATAAAAACTTTTTAAGACTAAAAATCCTAAAAACATAATGCAAGATGCTGATCAATACTATCTATAACCAGTGACAGCGCTTGCGGGTATGCAAAATCTTAAGTGCCATACTCATGTGAAACCGCTGTTGGTGCATCATAATAAAGTGTTACAAATTGTTACTTTAGTTATATATACATTTTAAACCAATATCCTTTAAAAATATTGAAAATATTTTAATTCATTTGTTATAAACGTTCAAAGGAGTGTATCTGTGAAGAACGTATGCTTTATCATAACAAAAATATCTATGTCTTGCGAATCATAAAATTCATGAAAATTAACATAACATAAAATGATATGAACCAATATATAACATTGATCAATACTGTTAGAGTTGGTCTCATAAAATTGAAAATCGACAACCTATATAAATCTCATGAAATACATGTTATATGCCTTTGCATGGCACTCGCTCTTATATTGCGGCGTCTGAGCATGAAACCTAACCGGAAGTGCAGATCCTTAGAATAACTAACTGAATGTATAAATAGATAACCATATTTAAGCAATTCAATCTAAAAATTCTTTTATTGCAATATATCAGCAGGCTTCATTAATATCATCGTTGTGCAATAAATGTAGTCTATGAACAAATAATAAAAAACTACATAAAAAACTACATAAAAATAGCATAACGTGATAAACTTAAAATACTAAATATTTCATCTATTATGTCATTCATGAATTCATATTACTATATTGTTTAATCACTAAAAAATGGTCATCGTTAGTAACAACTGTCAAAAAAATTGGAAAGTGTAAAAAAACAGCTCATTAATGTCATAAATCACCTATGACAAAAACACTAACAACACTAATACATTGAATTCTAAAAAATATGATCAAAATATTATATGCATAATTATGAATTCTATGGGATACAATAAGCTATTGTACCCCTGTTTATAAACTATTGTTTAATGACTGTAATAAAATGGACTTACTGTTCTAAAATAGGTTTTAACGAAATATAATTGTTAATACCTGGTGCCGTGTGTGCTCCAGATCTGAAAATCCAATCAAGTTCCAAGCGTGCTAGATAGTTAATGTTATCTCCCATCCTTAAATTCTGTCCTACTACTTGTAAAACCCTGAATCTGAATTCATGTGTGGGATTTAAGTTAATGTGAGTGGCTAGGGCATTCAACGCATTCCTCTTCCGAATGTTGTAAATATGATTGTATATACGCTCCTTAAATTTCCTTTTTGTGAGCCCTATATAAAAGGCATCACATGCTGTGCAGTTCGCCATATAGATCAAATTCATAGTATTACAGTCTGCATGACATTTGGGTTTAAATTTAAAAAATTCTTCTGGATGCTGGTAATCCTGTATGGCTGTAATGTACTTGCACATATTGCAATTTGTGCATGGGAATGTACCACATTCTGAGCCTCCCTTATCAGAGTTTATCCTTGTTTTGTTAGAATCAAAGGCAAAAATAGTTTTTAAATTATCACATGTATGGAATATAAAAGAGGGTCTATTACCTACTATGCTCTGGAGGTCGTTCACCATGGTAAGCACATTCCAATGCTTACTTATAATTTTCCTGATTTCAGCATTGTCATTGGTGTATTTCATCATAAATCTGACCCTGTTCTCATTATAGGTTCCTCCACTATATATTGAACTTGATGTCTGATGTCTGCTATGATTTGAATCAATATCATTAGACCTGTCACCTCCTATGTCATGTGTTACTGAATAGATGACTTCATTTTTTATTTTCTTAACTAGATTAGAATTATAGCCCCTCTGCAGAAAAAGTTGTTCCATGACTTCAGCCTCATTGAATAGGGTCAACTGATTTTTGCACAATCTAGTTAATCTAACGAATTGGCTTTACTACCCCTGCAAATACATGTCTTGGATGCATACTACTAAAATCCACTAATGTATTTTTCCAACACTTTTTTCTATAGAGTCTGGATGTCAACTCATTCTCAGTATTGAAATGTAAATTGACATCCAGAAAATTGATGTCCTCTCTGGAGTACTCTACTGTGAATCTGAGAAACTCCGTGGTGGATTCTAAATAACATACAAATTCCTGGAGCTCTACATCTGTTCCTGCCCATATTATGACCACATCGTCAACAAACCTCCTGTACAGTTGTATCTTGTTCATCCATCTGCTGTTGAACAAGTGTTGTTGTTCCCAAAAATGTAAAACCAAATTGGCGTAAGTATTCGCACATGGGGTGTCCATAGCAACACCCCATGTTTGTAAATAATACTTACAATTGAACATGAATGCATTGTTGTATAACACTATTTCCAATAATTGGCTTAACAGAATCTGTCTGTCGACCGTGAAAGTACTTTCTTTCACCATCAGATGTTCATTGTATAATTGTTTAATTGGATTGATTAAATGCTTTACAAATGATATATAAAGTGAGGTTAAATCATTAGTAAGTAGATCTGATGAAGCGTGCATGGTGCACGCGAAAGCGCTCATCCTTCGTTTTATGTTTTATGGAATAAAGAAGAAGCTTTGTACTAATTTTGGACTTCTCGTGGTGTATCCTACAGTTCGTATTTTTACATACTTTCAGAAGTGCAACATTTTTTAGACTTAAACAATACACCTGAAATCTCCATTGTTTATGTTTGGGATGCTTTAAAATCATATTTATATGGACAAAGTATCAGATGGTATAATAATAAAAGGAAATCTTGGGACAAGGAATTACTAGATATTCAAAGCAAATTAGACTCATACAAACATAATAATAAAGAAAATATTATGGACAAAAAAGTAATTGAAGAAATAAATAAATTAAATGAGAAATACAAAGAAATTTTAACTCATAAAGTTAAAATAACATTAGAGAAATATAAGTTTTTGTCTTACTCAATAAGTCCCAAATACTTACATAGACTTAAAAATGAAACAAAAAGGTTGAATAAACAAAATCATATCAAAGAAATTTTCTCTCCAAGGAAAAAGAAGAATGTTTCTAGTTTACCAGAAATATTAGATGAATTTAGAAATCACTTTTACAAAATTAATCATAATAACATTAACATGGAGCCTAAAGATAAAATAAAGAAATTTATAACTACAAACATGAACAAAAAACTAAATAAACAACAGACTAAACTAATGGATAAAAATATTTCATATACAGAGGTTATTACACAAATAAACAAGCTTAAATCAAACAAAGCACCAGGTAATGATGGTATTATACCAGAGATCTATAAAATTCTTCCCAAAAGTACTTACTCATTAATACATAAGGTTTTTATTTTGGCTCAAAATGAGTTAACAATTCCCCCATCTTGGCAATACACATTTATTTCACCAAGTTTAAAACCCAATAAAGACCCAACCAGATGCACTTCATATAGACCTATTTCATTACTTAATGTTGACTATAAAATGTTTATGAGTATTTTTGCTGATAGATTAAAGACAATCATCCCAGGCATTATAGATATAGACCAGACAGGCTTTATTGTAAATAGAAATACTTTTGATAATATAAGGAGAACTTTAACGTTAATTGATTTTGCAAATAGGAAAAAGAAAGATTTAACACTTATTAGTCTCGATATAAGTTCAGCATTTGATTCAGTAAGTTGGGACTACTTGTTTATCTTACTGAAGTGCACAAACTTCTCAGATGCATTTGTAAATCTAATTGAACATCTATATAAAGGAGCATTGGCTTACATTAAGATAGGAACATATGTCTCACAAAAAATACCCATTTTAAAAGGTACAAAACAAGGGTGTCCACTCTCTCCACTATTATTTACTTTAATAACGGAGCCTTGGGCTAATTTGATCAGAAACAGTACTGATATAGAAGGATTTGATATAGATGAAAATACAATATCTAAAATTCAACTTTTTGCAGATGATGTTCTAATTACATCAGCTGGATCTAACTCTTCTATGCAGTCCTTATTTGATAAAATGATGGATTTGAAAAATATCTCTGGTTTAATATTCAATGAAGAAAAAACTAAAATATTACCAATATACACACGAAAAAATGTCCTCAATGATTTTAACAAATATATACCCAACTCAGGTCAGATAACTTACATAGGTATAATATTCTGAAGAAGTGTTTTACGAAAGCGGACAAATAAATTCTGTGTACGCTATTTGGAAGCATCGCTTTTTTGGTCTACCTTCGTGGCTTTTTATTTTTATAGGTATAATATTAACTAAAGATATCAAATCTATTATACATAATAATTATAGTACCCGTCTTCTTAATATACAAAATATTTTCAATAGCTGGAACAATATGTTTTTTACCATGGAAGAGAGACTCACAATTATTAAAATGATAGTATTCCCTAAGATATTATACTTAATACAATCAATAATACTCCCACCTACAAAAATAATTATTAAGAAATTGAATTCACTAATGTTAAATTTCTTATGGGCACCTAATAGACCTAGGATTGCATTAAAGAAACATACTAATAGCTGGTCTCAAGGGGCATTTCATTTCCAGACTTTAATTTATATACTATCTCTTCTATTATAAAAGTTATTACTTTGTTAATAGATCAGTCATATGTTGCAAGATGGAAAGATTACTGGGAACTAATTAGCATTCACTTCTTGAAAATCTCTTTAATACATAAAAATATTATTGTAAATAACCCCATGTTATGGTTACTAAAAAAATTTTGTACTTCATCCATTACACCAAAATATGTAGTTAGTTACCCATTAAACATTATTATCAGTTATCGTAATTTTATATTCATGCATCCTAAGTATAAGGAATGGAATTTTATTATATTCCCTATAATGTATACACAAGGTATGCTTTTGTCAACCACCTCTGAAAGAACTCTTTTAGTCACAGAGAATGATCTAAAGTATTGGTATCAGTTGCTGTCTGATAATAAAGTAAAAATTTAGACTTCTTAAAGCAAGAATTTGATTTGAGAGAAACATGTTGGTTAGAAATTCAGACTTTTAGACATCTTATTAATAAAATTGATTTAATGTCTTTAACAGTTAAAGAATCTGTTCCAATACTGATTGATTACTTGATATTAAATTTACAACATAGAGTTTCTGATAAAGGTAAGCTCTCATACATACATAAAATTATCAGAGAAGAAACTCATTACAGTTCAGATACCTATTGGAATTATTTCATTTCCATTAATGGTGAATCACCAAAACAACAAGATAAACAATATATATTGGAATCTGCTTATAAAACTACTTCTTCCATTAATTGGAGACTTTTTACTTGGAAATTTTTACATAGATCCTTCTATACACCTTTAATGATGAATAAAATAAATAATAAAGACAACTTATGTAAAAGATGTAATGTAGAAATAAATGCTGATTGGGCACATATGTTTTATGACTGTATAAAATTGAAGGAATATTGGAAGTTAATCAATGATTTTTGCAGGCCCTTTTCACAGATAATTTCATTGTTTCTAAATCACTTATATTATTTAACACACCTGTTCCTAAAAGTGTTAAAAAGTTAAACTTCCCTTATTATGGTCTATTCTAGCAGTGGCTAGAAAAATAATAACCAGAAATTGGATTTCAGATACCCTCCTTCACTTAATGAATTTAAAATGTTATGACTGAAGTGTGTCATATGGAATTGATGACAATAAAATCAAGAACTACTAGAAAAACATCTTATTATATTATATGGGATACTTTACAAAACCTGTTAAAAAAATCTTAGTCTCAATAGCATGACATTATAGTTTAATCAATTGATTTGATTTGTAGTGGATGTCTTTGTAAATACTTTGGTTATTTTATTGAATGTTATAACTATTTCTATTTTAATTGCTTGTATAAAATTGTTATGATATTTATTTTGTATGTTAAAAACAATAAACTTGTTTTAAAAAAAATAAATAAATAATTCCATATATTTTAAACTAACCTCGATGTTGAGCTGCTGCCATTGGTACAGCAGTTCTGGATAGGTTGTACCAGTGGTCGGCATCTTTAAGACTCGTAACCCCCTCGGAATTATTCGTCTCTGGATGCAAACATCGAAATGCAGTCGTTGAGACTGTAAACGCTTTAGCTTCAAAAAATCCGTTTCAATTGTGTCTAGTGCTGTACATAGTTCCTCTTTATTAAAAGTCGATTCCGAAGGCTCCACATCATCCCCATTATCCTCGTAGAGTGCTAGAGGGTTGGCGCGTTTGCGCAAGCAATCAGCGAAGCGTTCAGTGATAGGTCTAACTGTAACGGAACTGTCCATTGGTTTCTTAATAGTATACGGCAACTCCACCTGGTCAAAAGCTCCTTCTGCCATGTCTCCGCAAACAATAACTTGAAAAATAAAAGGATACGTTGAACTGGCAGAGTAAACACTCCTCCAAACACACTTGAAGTAAAATAAAAGGACAAAACCCGTCAAGAGGAAGTGAACACGGCAGGAGCTGTACACGAGAAGTAGTGCTCACAAGCGCATTCACAATTTCACAAATATGATGCGATAATAGACTCCAACAGCTGACTCCAACAGCTGAAATAATGTAATAAAATCCACGATCCACTGAAGTATAAGCAGAACAGTTTATTGCAAATCGAGTAAGCGCTTTCACCTACATGGCTTCTTCAGACTCATACTCAATACAACTCTAACAAGTTTAAATAACTTCCTGGGCGGGAACTCTATCAATTAAAGCCACTCCATTCAATTAGCATGTAAGAAAAACACTCTAAAATCAACCATAAAATCAACATAATAATAAATGCTGTGTAAAAACATATAATAAAAATAGAGTCATTCCACTCCAAGCACATCATATAAGACTGCAAGTGCAAAATATATGATAATGTAAACAAGTAAAAAATATATAAACAAGGAGAAATAGAAATAAATAGAAATTGCTTGTATAATGTTGGAAAGTTGCTAGAATAAAATGTTGTGTTACCACTATACATTTTACTGCCAAGCCTTAAACCCAGGACCCTGTGCAAAACAGTCAGAGCAACATACCACTATAGAACAAACTGAAACTGGTGTAGTAGCTAGGAAACCAAAAGAGAAACCAAATGTTTAGCGCTTTCATTCACCAAATTTAATATGTGAACTTCCTCAGAAACAAATGCAAAGTTTTACCCAGGTTCCTTATATACAAAAAAATACAGGAAATGACATCAAGTCAGTTAAATAATTCCAATGTTTAAATATAAATAAAAAATGAATAAAACAAAAATTAACATAAAAATCTATATATGTATATATATATATATATAGTGTAAAAATGATCTAAGCAAAATCATAATAAGTAAAACTACACTATCTATATGTTAAGAAACACTTTAGATTAATAGACTCATTAAGTCCAGGTGACTTGTCAGCACCCAACACAAGTTGCCACAATGTCTCCTTACACTCCAAAAAATTGTTTAAATCTCCAGCAAATTCACCAATCTTGATTTTTTCTTGGAACAAAAGCTAATTTTTAGCAGAGGCCCAGGGTGAAACACTCCAGACAGACACATGTCTTTGTAAGATGGGAGGACAGTAGAGGAAACAAACACAGGGAGGGCATACAGACTCCACACAGAAGGTAAGGCACCCCAGCCAAGAATCAAACCAAAGAACCTGTAGCTGTCAGGTAACAATGCTACCACTGCACCAATGCACTACTAGCTTTGCAAGGACAGAGAAATACAGAAACCACAGATTTTATGAGGAATAGAACAAGTATGAGGGAAAAATCTGCAACGTTTTTACAAATAGTGATGGGCAGGGAATTCAGGCTGTTGCCACCTGGGCCCAAGGTACAGAGTTCAAGCCTTATTCTCTACCCACCACCATGTAGCACCTGGGGCATTTTACACACACACAGACTCAGACATATAATTGCATTCATTTTTGTTTATTTTTTCCCACTTTTACATAGTGTAACTTTTTAAGTTGCTTTTAGTAAGGGAAAGATACAACAGCAGCAAGTGTTTGTATCCACTGCCATAGTTACTTTTGTGATATTCGTGGTTTTGTGATCTCTGGGAAGTATCCATGGCAGCTGAGAGTGTTAACCTCAACAGTCAAGAAGGTTTACTTGACTTGTCGGTGTATCCAGTTCCTGCTAGTGGTTCTGGTTTGGACCACTGTTCTGAGCAGAAGTCTCATGAAGAGTTAATTTCTTTAATTATCAAAGTTGTGAAGGACACCTTTAATTTTGGTGCTGACAACAAGAACTTTGATGCTGCCACCACAGTTGATTCTGTGGGTGGTTCAGTTTCATCCTTGAAGGGAGCGGAGAAAAAATCACCACACACTGATGTTTGTAATCCGCCGCCAAGACTTACAGGAAGTGACGACATAGGTACAACGAACGGTTTAGTTTCACTAGTGGCATCGACTTCTATCGCTAATAACAATGGAATTAGTGAGACGAATGTTTGGAACTACGTTTGTAAAACCTACAATAACCCCTTTGCTGATATACAAATTGAAGGTTTGGGCTTCACATCAAGTAAGTCGCTAACTAACAGTTTACATACGGACAATGTCATGTGTAAAAAAAGTATATACGACCTTGAAAAATTGGTTTTTAGACGTGTCACCTTGGAATTAGAAATTTCATATTTGGGTGAATGTATAAGTAGGAAGCTTGTGCCTCAAGGTCTGCGGATAGCGAAGTTTCTAAACTGTGTCACTTTAGGTGACGATCTGAGTAATAAGTTAATTGAGCTTTATAATAACACTGGCATTATAATGATGGGTTTTTTGGTCGAACACTATAAAAATGAACTTTTGACTATTAAAGACAAGATCAAACAATTAGATGACCAAATCAGAAGTTTTGGTTGTTTTACTGATCACGTCATTTTATACAATGGTGTGGAGGCGAAGGCCGACAGACACCAGGCATCTATTGTGGCCAGGAAACAAAATAAACTTAGGAGGGACATTTTAGCCTATGAATCTAAACAGGCGTATTTGGTACAAGACAGCGTGGTTGACACTACTGACATTATGCATAACAAAGGTGACAATCCACGTTCAATTCCTAACAATGACGTTAATGGGGATTCAGTAACACCTTCAACATCAGCAGATATTCAGGGTGGAGCTGTGAGTTTAGATAAGAACACTGAACTTATTAAACAGGTTAATGCAGTTACAGAGAGGGGTTCAGTAGTTTCTGAACATTTAAATTCACATAAGGTGAACTACGCTCAAGCATTGGCTAATGGTAAACAGGCCCATAATCAAGGCCCTTTTTGGGTGAACAGGACACAGAACAAACAGACTTGCAGGTGGAACATTACACCTCAAACCCAGTGGAAGGGCAAAGGGAAAGGGAAACATCCCAATCAGACAAAGTGCAAGATATAAACAATAGACAAGTTGAAGATTTTTGCATTAATGTTATCAACTTGTCTAGTATTGTGTTATCAGATGAAGTGGTAAATGTTTTGAAGAGAGGTTTCTCTTTTATTCCTAATAATAGAGTCCATATAGCTAAGTTGTTAGTTGACTTTAGACTCTATTTGAGAAAACTAAATCTCAGTTATATTTTGCACGATGTATTGGCTACATCACACACTTTTTCCACCAGTGGACCTAAGAAAGCTAGTACCTTTAACCCCCCCGTTGCATACTACTCACCAAGTCTTTCAAAATTGATGTGAGAATGAATTTAAGAAAATGAGTTGTCAGCCACATGAGGAAAATTTGAGTCTTACAGAAAAACATGCTTTATATGAATTGTGTAAAAATTCTAACATCAGAACTATGAAGGCTGACAAAGGGGGTAAGACTGTAGTCATGGATACTGTTCACTACAACAATTTAATGTTGGACATGTTACATGATGATAAAATTTACAAAATGGTTAGTATCACTGATGTGAAAAAAAGTTTTCAAAGGGTTGACACGTTGTTGTTTGACATGTTCAGCCAGGGTGAATTAGATTATTCTACTTATGAGTATATTTTGGTTCAGCACCCTAAATTAGCCACTTTGTTCGGCATTCCCAAGTTACATGTTGATCAGTCCAATCCGCCCTTCAGGCCTATCATTTCAGCAAAACATTCTAAAACAAAAAATATATCTGTTTGGCTTGGCTATTTATTAAACCCAATTGTACAGAAAACTAAATTTTACATTAGGGATTCTTGGCATCTATTGGAAGAATTGCGTCAACTGAATATTCATTTAGACACATCTTTAGATTCTATTGTTTTTGCCACCCTTGATGTCAAGTCTTTATATACATCTATTGAACAGGAAGAGGGGCTAGAATATCTTAGGGAATACTTAACCAACTTTACGCATTTGGACAACATTAAAGTAAACACTGTTTGTAGTCTTATGGAGCTTGTTTTGGACAATACATTTTTTTAGATTTGACAAACATATTTACAAACAGGTTTTGGGAGTAGCCATGGGGGCAAGGGTGGCACTGGCATTTTCCAATTTGGTGATGGCCAATTGGGAGCTTAAATTTTTGGCAAATCATCACAGTTTTGGTAAGGTACTTTCTTATTTGAGATTTATAGATGTCTTACTATTTTTGTGGACTGGCACATGTGAAGAATTTCTTGGATTGGTGGATGATTTAAACCACACCACTCAGTTTTTGGAGTTCAAAATGAGTGGTTTTGGAGAAAGTATTCCTTTTCTTGACATACTGCTTAGTATAGACAAGATTAACCACAAATTTCAAAGTAAAATCTATAGAAAGGAGGTTTTTGTTAACCAATATCTACACAAGGATAGTTTGCATCCTCTACATATGAAAAAAGGTGTTGTTAAAGGTCAAATTATCCGTTTGAGTAGACTCACTACAGATGACAACACATTTTTTAATGAAATTACATTTTTACGATTGTTATTCATTTGTAGAGGCTACAAAGCATAATGGATTCAGGACATAGAACAAGAAGTAATATCATTAAGAAAGGGAGTTGCTAGACCGATTCTTTTGTCTAGTGAAATTGCTTTAGGCTCCAGATCAGATCCTTGTGACATTTCTAACACTTATAACATTGCTTTTCCTTTGCCTATAGTTGATGAAATGTGGTTCATTAGGGATATATTAATCAACAATTGGAAGGCAATATTAGGAAACAAAGAGTTGGTTGGTATTTTAGGAGTTAAACCTGTATTTACCTACAAGAGGGTGGTTAATCTAAAGTCTATGCTTGAGGTAGAACATAATAGATATGATGATAACATCAGAACTGTTAGCATTAAGAGGGGTACATACACTTGTCATAACTGCAGACAATGTAGATACATCAGTAACAGCAGTAGTACAGTTATCAAGTGCCTTAATTATACCATCTGGGCAAAAGGTTATTACAACTGTAATTCAGATTACATAGTGTACATCGCAAATTCTGTGTCCTGTGAACACTACTATATAGGTAAAACCAAAAGGGCCTTGAAAAAGAGAATTTACGAACACAATTTAGCCATAAAAAACAAGGACACGTTGAATTCCTTGGCCAAACATGCAGCAGTCTGTACAAATTTTAAGAAGTTTGAATTTTCAGTTTTAGAAAAAAATCAAGATTGGTGAATTTTCTGGAGATTTAAACAATTTTTTGGAGTGTAAGGAGACATTGTGGCAACTTGTGTTGGGTGCTGACAAGTCACCTGGACTTAATGAGTCTATTAATCTAAAGTGTTTCTTAACATATAGATAGTGTAGTTTTACTTATTATGATTTTGCTTAGATCATTTTTACACTATGCATATATAGATTTTTATATGTTAATTTGTTTTGTTTTATTCATTTTTTATTTATATTTAAACATTGGAATTATTTAATTGACGATGTCATTTCCTGTATTTTTTTGTATATAAGGAACCTGGGTAACTTTGTATTTGTTTCTGAGGAAGTTCACGTATTAAATTTGGTGAATGAAAGAGCTAAACATTTGGTTCCTCTTTTGGTTTCCTGGCTACTACACCAGTTTCAGTTTGTTCTACAGTTTCTTTGGTCGACTTTTGTAACATACCACTATGCCATATCAGCTGTTTTGTGAAAGAGGAAGATGGAAACTTAAATGGCTACCATTTAGTGAATTCAGTTCTCACCTTAGCTCTCAACCTCTTAGCAAAAAACACCCCGACAAAGCCAGTAATGGGGGAATATAGCCCCCAAACATATTCAGTGAATTCAGTTCTTACCATAGCTCTCAACCTTAGCACAAAAAAACCTGGATGAAGCCAATAATGGAGGAATACAGTCCCAAAAATAGGGACAAATTTCAAATATCCATCTTATACACTTAGAAAATTGCTAGAATAAAAGCTTTTGTGTTACCATGCACTTTCTGAAGAATATGAAGTCTGATATGCAAATGTGTGTCATTTTTAACATTTGTTAACCAGGAAAGTCTAACTTGGAACAAAAGCTAATTTTTAGCAGAGGCCCAGGGAGAAACACTCCAGACAGACACATGTCTTTGTAAGATGGGAGGACAGTAGAGGAAACAAACACAGGGAGGGCATACAGACTCCACACAGAAGGTAAGGCACCCCAGCCAAGAATCAAACCAGAGAACCTGTAGCTGTCAGGTAACAATGCTACCACTGCACCAATGCACTACTAGCTTTGCAAGGACAGAGAAATACAGAAACCACAGATTTTATGAGGAATAGAACAAGTATGAGGGAAAAATCTGCAGTGTTTTTACAAATAGTGATGGGCAGGGAATTCAGGCTGTTGCCACCTGGGCCCAAGGTACAGAGTTCAAGCCTTATTCTCTATCCACCACCATGTAGCACCTGAGGCATTTTACACACACACAGACTCAGACATATAATTGCATTAATTTTTGTTTATTTTTTTTCCCACTTTTACATAGTGTGACTTTTTAAGCTGCTTTTAGTAAGGGAACGATACAACAGCAGCAAGTCTTTGTATCCACTGCCAGTTACTTTTGCTTCTTGTTTTTTTATTTACTTTTTTATGTTATGCTCAATGAACAATGGTGTTTAGCAAGTATAAACAGATAGCAACCATTTCCTTTTTCTCAGTTATGTTTTGCAGTGGCTTACTATGCTGCAGTGAAATGAATGGCTATTTTTTTTTTTACTATTTATTTACCAGACAATCCCACTACATCACTACTCTGCTGGGGAAAGTTTGTTCTCCATTAGGGTACTGCTGTATATTCTACTTATTATCTAAACTGGATTAGTCTATGAAACAGCATATGACGACGTAAAGACATTTAGTTACAGTATAGTTTCATGATTCGTGATTCATTGCTAGATTGTTTTGTTGAAATGGCACAACAATAAATTATCAGCCCTTAGTAAACTTGGGGGCTTCTCTCCCTGCACACCATTACTTAATATAACATCCTCTGAGATCACACAAGTCCAGGAGAAGATAAAACAATTCAACAAAATGGTACGCAGATTAGATGTGAATCACAGAGCCAGTACATGACATATAAAACCATTCTGTGATGAAATGTACATACAATTAATGTGAGAAACTTCAATACAAAGGCGAATAATCTCTGAAACAGAAAAATCTGATATTTGAAATTGTGCAGATTGTATTTCCTACATGGCTATTGCAATCATAGAGGTATATTCTGTCTTAAACTGAATTTCTTTGCATGGCATTTAGAGTATTTAGGCTGGATACAGTCTGCCCTGCACAGGTAGGTTCCCACTTTGGTGTGGGACTCCACAGGCACACTTACATTTTTTTCTGCATCTTTATCATAAGACAGAACTTCACTGTGTTACTGAATACTAAGCATGAAGGGAATGCAGAAAAGGCTGGATTCTAGAGCCCCCACCCCCACTTCTTGTACTAAGCCATCTGTCCTACAATTAAAGTTTTTCAGGCTACATGTGTGGAATGGTAAACTGCAACTTAATTCAAGAGTGTTAAAATTTGAAAGAATACAAGTTAATTTGCCCTTGTCTCTTTGGCTCAGGTCTGCAAAATATCAGTTTAACTACCATTTAATAAATAAAGTTAAATCCCTATAAAACATGTGATACCATACTTAATAACATTCTGCTTTCACATTCTCTACTTACAGGACTAATGCTTTGGCTGTCTCTGAACTGTATTAATTCCTCTTATGATCACTTTATTCTCTGCTTGCATTGTACTCTGTCCACAGCTGTGGCTTTAAAGATTAAAGCGCAAGCTAACTTTAGCAAAACTCTTTCAGCAGTGGATAAAAACTATGTCTTTAAAACATTGCCAAGGAATGATATTACTCTATAAAATTTACAAATACATAAAGACTTAGCTGATAGGCTTGTCAGAAAGCTGCTACAATCAGTAGCAATAAAAAATATTTGAACTCAAGACGTCAACAGCTCTGTCTCTGTCTAGATTACAGGATCATATCATAGAAAATCAGCCTGATGTCTCAGCCACCCAGGCAAATTCTAGTAATCTTCTTCTAAATATACTTCAGTGTCTAATAAGCAGCAAACATTTGGTTGAGTATGAAAATCCCTTGCCAACAAGTTAGAAAGCTAAACCTATTTTCAAACAGCAGGTGGCAGTAAATTTCTCCTTTAGTTCACAGGCATACCTGGTACAACTGCATATGTTTATTTACAAATCATCCTGCACAAAACTCATGCTGGGCAATCCAGACACTAATATATACACATTTTTATGAAGAATCAGTCTGTGTAAGAAAAAGCAGTCCAACTGTACCTCATTTTAAAGAAATGTTAATTTTTCTTCATAAAACTTCCATGTTCTGTATTTAAAGGCTATGTCATGAATTCTTTAAGATTTCCAAGTAAAAAATGCGGGGTAGATAACAATGGAATCATATGGTTTCATTAGTAAAACAAGCTGTTACACACACACACACACACACACACACACACACACACACACAACCTACCTGTCCTCCATAATGGTGGCGATCCTACAGTTAAGTCTTCTACCGGCCGATCTACTCTGCAGCCCAGCTAAGCTCTGTAACGGCCAAGCCCAGCTAAATCATCCTGTCTGTAATGGGCTGCGCATGGGTCTCCAGTGAGAGCACCAGATAAATCCTCCTGTCTGTAACGGCCTGCGCATGGGTCTCCCGCGAGATGGCTGGAGCATCCTGTCCCGTGAGATGTGAGGAGGCTGGAGCCTCCTGCCTGTGGGCGATGCTGTCCGGTGACCTTCCAGTCTGTGCAGTTGTCACTGCACAGACCTCTGGGCTGGAAGGACAGAGTTTCCTGCCTTCCCTATCCGAACTGCCTAAGAGAGCAGTCTGGAGTTCAGGAATGAGCACGCATGCATGCATGGAGTTCTGGTCTCCCTAACACAGCAGTCAGGAACCATGCACGCATGCATGGAGTCCGTGAAATTGTTTTATTTTTTTTTATTTTATTTTTTAATTTCTTTTATTCATTTTACAGGTGGGGGGCTGCAGTCCTGCAGTCCTATAGCATGAGCCGCCCCTGCTATAGGAAACTTTTACGGTCAAGGTGTGCGCTACATGAGGAATGATCCCCTGGAAAGGAGAAATTTCCTCCCACTGCCATTTGTAACCCTGATGAATGATTTTCAGAATCCATTTTTCTGAAACAGGCTGTTGTCAAAGAGAAGAATGAAGATTCAAACTTTCTGGAAGCGAGAGAGGGCTAGAGTGGGAGGGGGTCAAAGACTTGTTGGACTGTCCTTAACTTTGGGAGGTTTGAGAGTTTTTTGGAATCTCTTTGCCACTTCTTCTTAAACATCTGTTTACTCTGTTTTTTGCCAAAATTGGATGAGGAGAAAGAAAATCCCTTGGGCAATTTGGAAAAAGAGGGCAAACAAAATCTTAGAGATTTCCTGGATCAGCTTGCCCTTTTCATCACACTTTTTGATCACCTGTGCAGCAGAGGGGCCAAACACTAAATGTCTAACAGAGAATTTAAAATTTCATTTTAACATAATCTGGAAGACTCTGAGAATGCAGCCAAGCAAACCTTCTTAAAACTGCACCAGTGGCCATAACCATGGAAGAAGCATCAACAGAGTCATACACACACTGTAAACAATGAATAGTGACTTGTGAAAAAGAAACTAAACTATTTAAAGCAAATTTTTCTTCAAAAGAAGAAACTGTAGATAAAACATTCCTCATACTTTCCCAATATGTCAGAATAGGCTTTAACATATGAGCCTGACAATTTAAAATTCTGAAATTCAAAGTTGCAGAACTACTTTTTCCCCCAAGACCTAACAATAATTTTCCCATCAAAGTAGAACAAAAAACTCTTTAAATGGCTAAAGGACTCCAAAGTAAATCAATTATCAGAAACAGAAAAAAGCAGAAGTCCAACACCCAACATACAACAGTTTATTAGAGGAACAACACAGATAAGAAAGCAAAGCTTTCAAGAATATAACTCTTTTTCAATGAATAAAAAACACTGCAACTTCTCTCCTTTTACATAAAAAACAGCCAATCAAAAGCAAAAATATGATCACATGGTACTAAACACACTTCTATACTATAAACAATCATACCAATGAATATAAATACAGATAAATCAATAAATAGCCTTGACAATTCATCTAAAACACTCTACATGTCATAACACACAAAAACATATAAAAATCATAAAGATAAAAATGAATTATCATAAAAATCACATTTAGTTTTTAAGTACTAGCTTAATACTATTACTACAGTTAAATCCTGGTAGTTTACCAGCTTTAAAGTAGTTAATCCATTTATATTCCATGAACTTAGTTCTTGTTATTATATCACCCCCATGAATATCTTGAGAAATAGTCTATAAAATTCTAAACTTAAATTTATGTTCATTCCCACTATTAAAATATGTTTTGCTAGGGCATTGGTGGTAATATTTCTTTGAGTATCAGTAAGATGCCCACTGGTTCTCTCCTTTCCTATATAGAAACATTCACACTGAGTACAGTTAGCAAAATGAATCAATTTTTTTTGTGTGACAAGTACCTGATGCTCTAAATGTAAATTAATTCTTGACTAATAGGATACCTAAAGTACAGATCAATATTAATTTATTTACAGTAGATACAATTATAACACAGGACAGTAGCATTATTCTTACTAATTTTACTACTACTTAGACTAGTCTTTGTATCTTTATAACATAGGAGGTGGAGGAATTGTTATTTTAGATAGAGACAAATATATTGCAAGTATGTTAGTACATTTAAGTAACACTGATACTTATTGTGAGATTTCTGCAACTCATGTTATAGCCATTACAGATAGACTGCAAGTTTTTTTGTTTGATATGTTAATAACAAGCATGATTTCCGAGCCACTTTTTGCATATTTCAATATAGAGTACCCAGTGACTCCAATTATGTATGGTCTACCAAAAGTCCATAAAAACATAGAAAGCCGACCCATGCGACCTATAGTATCTAGTTGGGAGTGGGCGACAGAACCACTGTCAATATATGTTGAGAAAAACCTGCATCCTATACTTAAGGAATGTACTACCGTCTTATTGGACACTAAAGATTTTTTGAGAGACCTTAGTGCACATTTGGAGGGTATAGATGACCAATGTTGGCTTGTTACTCTTGATGTAGAGTCCCTTTTCACAGTTATTCCCCATACTTGGGGCATAGACAATGTAAGGGAACTACTTAATAGAAAAGGGATAGAAAATACCAAAATTCGACTTATTTGTACCTTACTTGAGATCATCCTAGAAAATAATATCTTTGTGTTTGGCGACAAGTTTTATATACAGAAGGTTGGCGTGGCTATGAGCACTGCTTGTGCCAATAGCTACGCCAACCTAGCACTTGTACAGTGGGAAACTGAGAATATTTTGACAGGTAACGTTTTTCTAAGTCTATTATATGGTATAAACATTTTGTTGATGATATTTTTCTGTTGTGGCATGATAACGAAGATAATTTGCAGCAATTTCTAAACTTCATTAATACCATTACCCCCTTTCACATACAAATACTCAAATAGAGAAATAGAGTTTCTAGATGTAAAAGTTACAAGAGATACACTCAATTATGTTCATACCTCCATGTACATGAAACCCATTAGAAAGAATAATGTTCTACACAGTAGTAGTATGCATCCTAACTACACTAAAACCAATGTGATCAAAGGACAGATAGTTAGATGCATGAGGCTATATAATGATGATGATAGTTTGTCCCAGCCCCTTACCCTGTTAAAACATGAATTTATTGAAAGGGGATATAAAAACCCAGAGATATAGACAAACAAATAAAAGTGGCTTGGAATGAGAGAAGAGAGAGGTACAAGCCCTATTATGATAGGACGAGAACCAACCAGGATAACCAAAGTAACTATGCCACTAGTACCACAGTAACCAGGAATCCAGAGAATAATGTATTACGTTTTCCATTAACATTTGCAAGTAATATCAGTACAGTCTGTGATATAATTAAAAATAATTGGGGCATATTGTTAAATGTGGATGAACTAGAAGGTGTTATAGGGGCTACACCATTGTTTACCTTCAAAAACAACATGTCATTAAAAAGACAGTTGTGCTATAAGAAGTTAGATGGAGACCACTATGCAAGGTCTGATAGGCTAGGTACCTTTCCATGTAGAAGGTGTACAGCCTGCCCCTTCATATTTGGAGGGGGGCAGTATACACACCCGATTAGAAAGTTCAGCATTGATACACGCTTTTATACAGACTGTTATAGTAAGAATGTTGTATACTTTGGTTTCTGTACAAAATGCCCAGCCTACTATGTAGGCAAAACTAATTGGCTACTCAAAGATAGAGTCCTAGAACATGTAAGGGACATTAAAAATAAAAAGAGACAAGTGCGTTAGCGATGCATGTTATAAAGGAGGGAGCCACACACACCTTCAAGTTTCTAGTGTTACATATCATACAAGATAATAAAAGAGGTGGGAACATGAACAACAAGACCGAAACCTCAGAACAAGAATGGATAATTAGGCTTCAGGCTGACAGACCACCTGGACTAAATAGTAAGGTTTCACTGAAACCTTTTCTTAGGAACAGGGCTTTGAAACATTGATTATTATGTTTGGTCACATCTTCTAATATTTGTACATATATTTTACAGTTTTACCACTATCTAATTTTATAGAGCATGTTTTTACAGTTTTTTACATATATTTTTAGTTCACTATTTATATGATTGATTGTTTATATAGTGTTTGTATAGTGTATGCCTTTAACTTTTATTTATTCAATCAAGATGCTGTTAACTGATTGGATATGACCTAGATGTATCATTATTTAAACAAGAGCAGCAGTTACTGTAGTATGTCTGAGGAAGCAGAGAGGACTCTGTGAAAGTGATCACATGTTTTATATTTTTACTATTTTGTATTAAAGTGTTGTTTTGCCATGTGTATTCCAACGAGTTGTTGGCTTTTTTGGAATATTATACTTTTATCGTTGGTTACTTTATCCAGATTCAGGGGATCTGTGCTTGATAGTGTCATATAGCAACCTAGCCTTGAGCAGCATTTTACTATCAGCAAGAATGATGCTTCAATATGAACAAAACTTTATTGACTTCAACATTTGGCTTAGCTTCTTGTGTCATTCAAAGGTGGTACAATATGAAGGGGCGTGGCCAAGGATGAACACAGGATAGCAGCAGATTTCTTCAGCTCCACCAATTTCATTACACTGACAGGAATTAATTACTTAAAAAATTAATTTTTGAAGTAATTTTCTTTCTAAATATGTTTGTTTTATATAGTTCTTGAACTATATCTAAAAAAGAAAGGAAATTTTAACAATATTCCTGTCAGAAATCACTTTGGAAATTTTCCTGTCAGTTTATCAGTCTGAAACGAGTTCCAGTAAGACAAATTCTCAAGACTCCAGCATCAAGAAAGAACTTCAGTCTCTGATAACTATAATCCAGCAACTTACTGCTAAGATGGATAAAATGGATACTAAAATAGATACCTTCATAGAAAAAACTACAAAACAAATAGACTTGTTACATATAGACCTGCAACAACAGAAGATCCAGATGACAGGCATAGAAGAAGCTGTGAATGACATGGAAAATAGAATCCAAGAAGAGGAAATCAACATTGAGTTTCTGCTGAAACAAAATACACATTTACAAACAAAGCTGGATGACCTGGAAAATAGATCTAGGCGCAATAACATTAGGATTTTTGGACTGCCAGAAAATATTGAAGGTAACAATATTACTTCTTTTTTAACAACATGGCTCCCTAAAACTTTAGACTTACCAGAAGCATTCTCTTTTGGTATCGAAAGAGCACATAGATCTATAGCTAATACTAACTCTAACAAAAACTATCCTAGATCAGTTATAGTTAGATTTATATCATCTTTGATAAAGAGATGGTTCTTAAATCTGCTTGGGCTAAAGCTCCTGTTAAGATTAATGAGACAACTGTGCGTTTTGACAATGACTATTCTTCCTTGGTAATAGCTAAAAGAAAAGTTTTTCTGCCACTAATAAGGGAGCTTAAAAGCACAGTTTAAAACATACCTTCTGTTTCCTGCCAAGCTAAAAATCTTCCTTCCTGATGGTCCTAAAATTTTTGATGACTTAGACTCTGCTTTACTGTTTATCAAAAAAATAAGATTTTGGATAAAATAGAGGAAATGGAATGGGCTAGTCCTTCATTAAAGAGACTGGCAACTGAAACTTCGTGGAAGACTTCAGAGAAGAAGAAGAGACTAAAAAAAAATGATTTGTTCTATGTTTTTTTTTTTTTCTCTCATCATTTTACTTCATTATTAATCTTTTTAAATATAGTTCCTGCATTTCCAGAAAGCCACAAATATTCTGAAAAAGATTTAATCAAAGTTATTCTCTGTGTGCAAAGAAATGTTTTGTTTCATAACCAGTAAAAATATCTGAGGAACTAATATCAAGCTATTATTCAATTTGTTTCTCTTTCTGAAAAAGAGAAGTAAGATCAGTAATTTGATACATTTTTTTTCTTTTTTTTCTCCTTTTCTTCTTTTCTTTGTTTAAACAATGACATTCTATTTAGATTCTGTAGTGGGTAAAGGGTGGGGGAGGGCAGGGAGAGAAGAGTAATGAAAATATGATAAATGGAATAATAACATATTTATTCCTTGTAAAAAGTTTATATGTTCTTCAAATGCTATTCCTAATTATACTTTCTTGATTATACTGCTTATGCTTGTTTGTAAATAATCTGTCGTGCTTTAACTAATAATAATTAGAACTAAATAATAGTAAATAATATGTTTTATTTTTAACTCTATTAATATAAACAGTAAGTAATATTTCATTGTATATACTTCTTATAGCTTTCTCTTACATTTTTTTATTTCTGCTTTACACTCTTTTATTTTCTACTCTCTTTTTCTTTTCATTATTCTTTCTCTTTATTTTTTTTCATATTAATATATAGAAATGCTTTTGATCATATAGACACAGTAAATAATAAGATTTGCATAAAAATTGAGTTGGGACAAAAATATTGAGTTTTATTACTTATTAATAACTTTGGGCTTAATTTCACTTACATAGAGGCTGTAATAACCTGTAAAATACATTGCGAAGGTTTTGTCATGTTTAGATGCATTTACACTGCTAAATGAATGTTTGTCACTAGTTTTTAACAAGTTTCCCGCCAAAATGTTAAGGGAGACAATCTGGGATGTGGGCTACTTCATGAACAGTGTCCTCGAGTTGTTTCAAAAGCTTCAACTCTCAGAATTCTCACAGAGAAGCTGAAAGCAGTCAATTTGACCTTTGACCTAGATATCACACTGACACATCACAGATTCAGGAAGAACACTCTACCAGGAAGTAGAACTGATGCAAATGCGACTATGTGAAGGAAAATGAACTCTTTAACATTTAAATGTGAGTTATTTTATATAATTACTTAAATATCTATGTTATAATTCATAAAATATGTCAGTTATAATGATTTTAAATGATGCAGTTTCTTGTAGTAAGTAAATGTCTTATTTTAGAAGGCATAGAAAATGAAACATTTATTCAAGTGTTTTGAAAATCTACTTGACTGCAGCATACTAATCTGTGTTAAAACTTATGTTCCAAACATATACATTACTATAACTCATTTAATTCATCTGATTGACAAGCATAAATAACTTTACAACTCTATTCTGGAAGAAATTGTCATATGATATATTTTAAAGCAGTAGTATAGACATACAAAATACAGATGGCTTTTTTTACAATAATGCAAGTGTTTCTGAGAATTTGCATAACTATGCAGTATGATTTATAACAATTTCTATAAATATAATATTTTATTCTATTGACAATAATGAGTATGAGTAAAATGCTCATATACAAGCAATTCAAGGTTTTTTTTTTTTGGAAGCTGTTGACTGCATTTACATGACAGAAAATAGATGCATCTTAATATATGTAATGTCTGAACCATATTAGCCAAAGTTTTTGATTTAAATGAATGTTAGAACTTATTTTTACATACTTTGAATAAATTAATATGTAAATATGCCTTCCTTTATTTTTTTTTTCTCTCTCTTTCTTTCACTCTCTCTCCCTCTTTTACGTCTTTTATTTCTCTCTCTCCTCTTGGTTCCTAATATCAAGATTATTTGAATGCTATTTGAATACAAGTGTATTATATTACATAGATGTATATAGTAGTATGAATAGTTTAAAAAAAAAAAAAGGTTATTTTAGTTTATATGATGCTGTTTTATCAAATGTGTAGTCTTGTCTTGCTAGATAATTGAATTGAAAGCTGTTAATTTAAGTTAAATATAACCAGTATTAAATTAATAAGGTGGTAGCTGAGGTACTGCTGCTTAGGGTAGGGGGTTAACTTGAGTGGTAAATACTACTCTAAGTTGGAGTTTTTAACTCCAGGCTGGATGCAAGGTTTAATCCTTACATTATTTTCACTTGTTCATTGTTATATGTATATAGTTTTGACATCCACAATATATTTTGTACACTCATTGTCACTACAAACAAAATTGAATCCTATACAAAATCCCATAAGAGATTCAATAAATACAGCTATATTTAAAGGTATACCTAAAGGAGGAGATGTAACATTACTTATGTTGTTATTTGTTATTTTGATCATAAGATTCTTAAGTTTTAAAAATGCCAAATGACATCTTTAAAAGGAATTTCTTTAAACATTAATGGATTGAATAATCCATGTAAAAGGGCAAGCCTAATAAGATACATTAATTTACATAAGGCCAACTTAGTCTTCCTGCAAGAAACCCATCTCTTGAAAAAGATATTGATAAACTAGCCACAAACAAATATACAGTATTGGTTAGTTCAGAGCACACTCAGAAAAAGAGGAGTGGCTATTTTATAGAATAAAAGTATGCCCATTCCTAAAACCATTAAGTCTTATCAGGATGACAAAGGAATGTTTTGTATGGTTACAATACAAATTAATGGGAAGACTTACACTTTAATTAATGTATATTGGATACCTGGAATTGGTATTAATACAGTGAAACATCATCTTGATAAGATCATATCATTCTCTATAGGAGATATTATTTTAGCTGGTGACTTTAATTGTATACTACATGAAAGTGATACTACCACTATAGGAAAAAGAAGAATTACATCTAATGTAAAACATTTAAATGATTTTGCTAATTCTTATCATTTGAATGATATTAATAATCAGATAGATTCAAAATCATTACCATACACCTTTACATATACAGATACAAAACTTATTCAAAAATAGATAGGGTCTTTATTTCTAACCAGATGGTAACAGATTTAATTAATTCCAAAATCATTTAATGTCCTATATCTGATCATATTCAATTGTTTTTGAATTCATGATAAAAATACTCATAATGTTCAGATCAAAAGGATACCAGCATACTTAACTCAACTAAAAGACTATAAAGAATATATACTTTCAGAAGTAAAACATTTTTTAGACATAAATAATACTCCTGAAGTCTCCATTGTCTATGTTTGGGATGCCTTAAAATCATATCTATATGGACAAAGTATCAGATGGTATAATAATAAAAGGAAATCTTGGGATAAGGAATTGTTAGATATTCAAAGTAAATTAGACTCTTATAAACATAATAATAAAGAAAATATTATGGACAAGAAAGTTATTGAAAAAATAAACAAACTAAATGAGAAATGCAAAGAAATTTTAACTCATAAAGTTAAAATAACTTTAGAGAAATATAAGTTTTTGTCTTATTCAATAAGCCCCAAATACTTACATAGACTTAAAAATAAAACAAAAAGGTTGAATAAACAAAACCATATCAAGGAAATCTTTTCTCTAAGGAAAAAGAAGAATGTTTCTAGTATACCAGAAATACTAGATGAATTTAGAAATCACTTTCACAAAATTAACCATAATAACATTAACATGGAACCTAAAGATAAAATAAAGGAGTTTATAACCACAAACATGAATAAAAAGCTTAATAAACAACAGATTAAACTATTGGACAAAAGTGTTTCATATACAGAGGTTATTACACAAATAAATAAGCTTAAATCAAACAAAGCACCGGGTAATGATGGTATTATACCAGAGATATATAAAATCCTTTCTAAAAGTACATATTCATTAATACATAAGGTTTTTATTTTGGCCCAAACTGAGTTAATAACCCCCCCATCTTGGCAATATACATTTATTTCGCCAATTTTAAAACCTAATAAAGATCCAACTAGATGTACTTCATATCGGCCCATCTCATTACTTAATGTTGATTATAAAATGTTTATGAGTATTTTCCTGATAGATTGAAGACAATCATCCCCAGCATTATAGATATAGATCAGACAGGCTTCATTGTAAATAGAAATACTTTTGATAATATAAGAAGAACTTTAACATTAATTGATTTTGCAAATAGGAAAAGAAAGATTTAACACTTATTAGTCTTGATATAAGTTCAGCATTTGATTCAGTAAGTTGGGACTATCTGTTTACCTTACTGAAGTGCACAAACTTCTCAGATGCATTTGTAAATCTAATTGAGCATTTATACAAAGGAACATTGGCTTATATTAAGTTAGGAACATATGTTTCACAAAAATACCCATTTTAAAGGTACAAAACAAGGATGTCCACTTTCTCCACTATTATTCACTTTAGTAATGGAGCCTTGGGCTAATTTGATCAGAAACAGTACTGACATAGAGGGTTTTGAAATAGATGAAAATACAACATCCAAAATTCAACTTTTGCAGATGATGTTCTAATTACATCAGCAGGATCTAATTCTTCTATGCAGTCTCTATTTGATAAAATGATGAATTTTAAAAGTATTTCTGGTTTAATATTCAATGAAGAAAAACTAAAATACTACCTATATATACACGAAAAAATATTCTCATTAGTGATTTTACTAAATATGTACCCA
The DNA here is from genome assembly GCF_019279795.1 of Protopterus annectens. Classification (NCBI taxonomy): domain Eukaryota; kingdom Metazoa; phylum Chordata; order Ceratodontiformes; family Protopteridae; genus Protopterus; species Protopterus annectens. The sequence continues at coordinate 702,824,475 of NC_056751.1, read as the reverse complement.
ATTCAGGTCAGATAACTTATTTAGGTATAATACTATCTAAAGATATTAAATCTATTATATATAATAATTATAATACCTGTTTTCTTAATATACAAAATCTTTTAATACCTGGAATAATATGTTTTTTACTATGGAGGAGAGACTTACAATTATTAAAATGATAATATTCCCCAAGATTTATACTTAATACAATCAATAATACTTCCACCTACAAAAATAATTATCAAGAAACTGAATACACTAATGTTAAATTTCCTATGGGCACCTAATAGACCTAGGATTGCATTAAAGAAACATACTAATAGCTGGTCTCAAGGGCGTATTTCTTTTCCAGACTTTAATTTATATACTATCTCTTCTATTGTAAAAGTTATTACTTTATTAATAGATCAGTCATATGTCGCAAAATGGAAAGATTATTGGGAGCTAATTAGTATGCACTTCATGAAAATCTCCTTAACACATAAAAATATGATTGTAAATAACTCCATGTTATGGTTACTAAAGGAATTTTGTACTTCACCTATTACACCTAAACATATGGTTTGTTACCCATTAAATATTATTATTAGCTATCGTAACTTTATATTCATGCACCCTAAGTATGGGGAATGGAATTTTATTATATTCCTATAATGTATACTCAGGGTATGCTTTTGTCATCTACTTCTGAAGGAACTCATTTAGCTATAGATAATGATCTAAAGTACTGGTATCAGTTGATATCTGATAATAAAGTTAAAAATCTAGATTTCTTAAAACAAGAATTTGATCTAAGAGAAACTTGCTGGTTAGAGGTTCAGACCTTTAGACAACATCTCATTAATAAAATAGATCTAATGTCTATAACAGTTAAAGAATCTATTCCAACACTGATTGATTACTTGATATTAAATTTACAACATAAAGTTTCTGATAAAGGTAAACTTTCATACATACATAAAATTATCAGACAAGAAACTTTTACAGTGTGGATACATACTGGAATTATTTCACTTTTATTAATGGGGACCCACCAAATCAACAAGATAAACAATATATATTGGAATCTGCCTATAGAACTACGTCTTCCATTGTCTGGAGACTTTATACATGGAAATTTTACATAGATCTTTTATACACCTTTGATGATGAATAAAATAAATAATAAAGATAATCTATGTAAGAGATGTAATGTAGAAATTAATGCTGACTGGGCTCATATGTTTTATGACTGTATAAAATTGAAAGAATACTGGAAGTCAATTAATGAATTTTTGCAGGCTCTTTTACAGATAATTTCATTATTTCTAAATCTCTTATATTATTCAACACACCTGTACCTCAAAGTGTTAAAAAGGTTAAGCTTCCCTTGTTATGGTCTATTCTAGCAGTGGCTAGGAAAATAATAACCAGAAATTGGATTTCAGATACACCTCCTTCGTTCAATGAATTTAAAAATGTTATGAATATAGTGTGCCATATGGAAATAAACACAATTAGGTCAAGAACAACTAGAAAAACATCTTATTATATTGTATGGGATAATTTACAAAATTTGTTAAAAAAATCCTAATTTCAATAGCATGGTATTTTAGTTTAATTAATTGATCTGATTGTAGTGGATGTCTTTGTAAATACTTTGTTTTGTTGAATGTTATAATCATATCTATTTTTAATTACTTGTATAAAATTGTTATGATATTTCTCTTGTATGTTAAAACAATAAACCTGTTTTGAAAAAAAAAGGTGGTACAATATATACCACCTAGTATATAAAAAAAGAATCTTATGGGTCTGCAGCAATTTATAAAGCCAGTCAAGCTTCTTAGGAATTGGAAGTTGACTGTTGTGATCTGAATGTGATACGAAAGGTATACCTTGAGTGTAAGTGAATTGACTGCTGACTTGGTATAGTAAAATTGATATAGTAAAAGATTAATATTCTTTTTGCTGTATTTTCCTTTATTTTTTCTATGTAACTATGGGAATGAGGTTACTTTATGACTTGTTTTTCACGTTTCTTCTTGTTTTTGAGGTTACTGTATGACTTGTTTTTCACATTCCTTCTTGTTTTTGACACTACTTTTTGCACAAGCTCCATGACCCTGTGACTTCTTTTGCACATTCCTTTAGGTTTTCAGTTAACCACAGGAACTAGCAGGCTTACGTGGAGCATTCCTGAGCATCCATCCAATGCCTATGTTTTGTTTCAACATAATCTTTGCTAATCCTGTATGTGTCAACACATATAGCCTTTAAAAGATGAGACTTTCTGCTCAGTCAGACAGAAGTTTCACCTGTGGAATGGATGCACTGCCCAGGAACTTTCCCGATAGAGACTCCTGCCTGACTGAAAGGGGGCTTCCCAGTCGACGTGTTGGCAAGGATGAAGCTTTTAACTTTATCGGTGATGTATTAATTCTGTTATTTCTTGATATACTATCATAAATTGCTTTATTTAAGTTATACTATGTTGTTTATATGTATTACTCTAATTTTACTGTAATAAAGTGACTATTGCCTGACTTCTTTGTCTTGATCATTTCTGATCTTGCTAAAATTAAACTCATTAGGCAATACATTTTTCTTGGCATAATCGACAGGATCTAAACTCTTTAAGAAAAAGAATAAAGATATTGCTGCTGCAAAGGTTGAAATTCCGGGATGGGATGCTGCTCCCTATGGGGTGCTGGCCACTGAGTGGTCTTGTAGTACAGGTTTGAATGACAATTGTTGTGTTTAAAAGATGCAGAACCCCACAGATGTTGATTAGCCTCCTAATGATAAACCTTTGTACATTTTGAGGGATGCAATTCAGCACATTAAGGAAGAGGGAATGAAAACTGCTATTTTTATAGGACAGGCAGATGCATTAATGCAATGTGCACTGTCTGCAGCTACAATAAATAAAATCATCAGACTAGCCCCTCCAGCTCATAAACCTGTAATTATGACACTATTAGTCAAACAGGTAACCCTCTTTCAGATGTCATTGAAACCATTAGGCAGTTAGGGGAATTGGGAGACTGGAGACCCAGGAATAACACAGGAGATAGGAGAGAAAACATGAAGGATGATTGAAAGGGGGCCTTAAATTGAGTGTCAAGGAAAGATATGTTTACTGCCCTACTTAGGGTTGAAGTGAGTAGGGATAAAATCGATGGGATAGATACTCAGAGTATGTAGAATCGCTATAAAAAGAGAGAATTAAATAAAAAGAATGATGGAAACAAGAAGTGCAAGTGCTAGGAAAGGGAAAGGGGGAATCAGTTAGGGACGCAAGTAATTCACTCGAGCCAACAGCCCCATCACTCATTCTCATACCCCATCTCATATCTCTTATCCTCATTTATCATGGGCAACTGACATCAAATTTAATTAGGAAATTGGCCAAGCTCCAGTGTGGGGATGGGTTCATAAAGATGCATGACCTTATGCAGATCTTGTGAGTCATTGGCAGAATAAAAATGAGCAGAGTCCAAGACCTGGTTGATAACGGAGTAGAGGCCTATTTACTCTATGGGAACCCAAACATGTTTAAAGGACAACATGTCACTATTACAGAAACAGGAGAGAAAAATACTGAAGCTGTTCAAACAGTACTTGAAATAAAAATAGGGCAGTTACCTAAAAAGAAATATCCTGTTTTGATTGACCTATTCCAAAATATATAAATGGAACTGACATACTTAAAGGGTTGACTTTGAATCTTGCAAATGGCCAGTATCGATTTGGCACAAAACCGTTCATTTCAGCTATGCTGTTATGGTGGGACATGTTAAAATGCCACCAGTAGAATTACCTTCGACTACTAAGGTAGTAAGCATGAAACAATATCGCATTCCCAGAGGGCATAAAGAGATAGGGGGGACTATTCAAGATTTACTGAATGCAGATGTTTTAAAAAACAACCACTACTGCATGGAACAATCTGGTATGGCCGTTAAAGAAAAGTGATGGTTCATGAAGAATGATGGTAGATTATCGGGAATTGAATAAACATACTCCTCCTCTAACGGTTGCATTTCTGGATATGATCACATTGATTGAAAACATACAAAAACATGAGGGAACTTGGTATGCTGTAATTGACTTGGCAGATGCCTTTTTCACCATACCAATATCTGAGAAGAATTATGATCAGTTTGCATTTACTTGGCAAGTTAGGCAGTATACTTTTACAAGATTACCTCAGGGTTACCTACATAGCCCAACTACATGTCACAGAGTAGTGGCTGAGCATCTTGATGAAATGCAACTTTCAAAGGATATACAAATATCTCATTACATCCATAACAGTCTGAAAGAGGAATCAGATGAAAGGACAGTGCAGGAACAATTGCAAAATGTAAGGGGTGGGGAATTAATTCCACTAAAATCCAAGGACCAGCTCAAACTGTCAAGTTTCTGGGTATCCAATGGCATAATGGGTACAGAGAGATTTTACTAAAAGCTGAGCAAAAGGTTTGAGTTCCCTTCTCCTCAAAATAAGAGAGAGACACAACAATTCATTGGATTGTTTGGATTTTGGAGGCAGCATATCCCTCATTTGAGTCAAATACTTTCTTTGTACAAAGTATCAAGGAAAAAGTATGAATATAGCTGGGGAGATGAACAGCAGCAGGATTTGAAAGGGCTAAGCAAGCTATACAACACGCTGTTGATTTATGGCCCATGCAAACAGTGAAGTAGAGCTGCATGTGTCAGCACATGATCAATGGGCTAACTGGAGCTTATGGCAAAAACAAGGTGCAGAGCAAGTACCTTTGGGGTTTTGGACTACAAAATTACCTGAAGCTGGCAGTAGGTATACTCCCTTTGAAGAACTACTACTAGCTTGTTACTGGGCACCTGTAGATACTGAACAAATGACTGTAGGATATACTATAGCTTTGAGTCTTGAAATTCCCATTATGCAATTGGTAATGAGTTCATCCAAAACACACAGAATAGGACACGCACAAGAAGCCAGTGTAATTTAATGGAAATGGTACATTCAGGATCAGGCTAAAACAGGTGCAGGAGGGGTGGCTATGTTACATGATAAAATAGCTCAGATACCTGTGACTGATGAATTACAATCACAATTGTCACCTGAAACAACTTCAGTGGTTGAAATGGAGACAACCTTTTGTTCAATTATCACTGCAGCAAAGGCAACATGCCTAGTTTACTGACAGATCAGCAAAATATGTAGGAAACAAAAGGTGTTGGAAAACTGTGTCTTACAATCCTACCACAAAAAGTGGTTAACTGCCACAGGTGATGGTAAGAGTAGCCAATATGCTGAACTTTATGCAGTGTTTCAAGCTTTAAGACAGGAAACACCAGGAACATGTCATATTTACACTGATTCTTGGTCTGTAGCAAATGGTTTATCTACATGGTTGCCTACATGGCAAAAGAATAACTGGAATATGCATTCAAAAGAGGTGTGGGGAAAGAATTATGGCAGCAAATATGGGAAATGCTATCTCAAAGTACTATTACTGTGTATCATGTAGGTGCTCATTGTACAACTGATTCTCTAGAATGATAGTTTGATTCTATTACAGATGAACAAACTAAATTGCTGAGGCAGAGGTTGATAAGGGCACTGACAAGAATACGTCAGAGCAGTTTGGCATGGCAAAGTAGGCTCATCAGGAGTGTGGACATTTGGGAGAAAAGGTCACTTACAGGTGGGCACAAACAAGAGGTATTCTGATTTCTATGGATTTAATTAAGACTGTTATTTTACAGTGCCCTGTATGTCAGCATATGCAGCATACACCAATACCACAAATTGTACAGGGGCACTTAGGCAGAGGCAAGCTACCTGGGCAGATCTGGTAGCTTGATTACATAGGACTGTTACCTTTAGTAAAGGATGTCAATATGTACGTACAGCAGTAGATACATATTCAGGGTATTTACTAGCCTATGCATGTAAAAGAGCTATACAGGTAAACACCTTGAAAACAACTGACTTGATAATTTTGTACTGTGGCATTCCTCTCCAGATACAAACTGACAATGGCTCATATTTTAAGGAAAAATGGTACAGGATTATAGTAAACATCACAACACTGGATGTGTGTTTCACATCCCTTATTACTCGCAAGCAGCATGTTTGAGTGAATGGATTGTTAAAAGAGCAATTAAGAAAGTTGGGAAATGGTTTCCTACAACATTGGAGAGACAATTTGAACATGACTCTGCAAATTTTAAACAACAGACCAACTGCAGAAAGTGAGACTCCTTTAACGTGGATGTCGACTCCATCATTGCAGATCAAACCTTATGTAGCTACCAATGCCATTATGTACTGGGAAATGAAAGAGGGTGCTCTGACCCCATTTAGAGCAACTCCATAAGCAGCAGGTTTAGATCTGCATGCCTTACAAATGTATAGGTTAAAACCCAGAGACATTCAATTGATTGAAACATAAGTAGGCGTTCGAATACCTCCTGAACATTGTGGTTTGATAGCGCCCCAATCAGGACTAGTTTTAAAAGGTATACAGATTGTGGGAGGTGTCATTAATGCTGATCACCAAGGTGAAATCAAAGGGATATTAATAAACAGTGGCACTTCAGTCTTACTAATACAAAAGGGGGACAGAGTGGCTCAACCTCTCATAATACCAGTGTATGGTGGGTCTGTGGTAAAGGGAATAGCCCCCACCACTGTGACAGTTAGAGGAGATAAGGGATTTGGATCCATAAACATAAATAATGGTGCAAAAATTTGGATCCAATCACCAAATAAATTACTTGAGCCAGCTAAAGTTGTTGCTACAGGAAAATATAACACCATTCTAGTAATGAGACCAGGACAGGGAAAATAGAATATGCACCTGCACACAAATGTTATCTATGAGGATAAATATATTTCCTTTTTGTGATTTCAGATTTCATTGAAATGCATAGTAATCTTTTTTTATTATGTGGAGTCCATCTGGTGGAATCTATAACACCAGGTGTAAAAGTACACAAACTTAATACTACAACAATACAGTGGGGATGGTTTAAAAGTACAAGAAATAGAACACAGACAAATTTTACATGTCCAGTTAATGAAGGTTGTGGAATTGCAAATATGATCATTACAAGGAATGTAACTATTTGGAGAACAAAAAAAGGACATTTGTATCTTCAATTATTAGATGAAGGAGAAGCTATGACTGAAGTAACTAACAAAACAGATATAAAATGCTGTTATCTTGATATTAATTGTAATAGAAATTATAAAGCTAGGTATAATTGTAAAAACAACACAGACATTTTTAATTGTGCTATATATCTACAAAATATTACTATATTATTTTGCATGAACAGTTCTGAAATTAGTAATAGGAATGCATGGGCTTCAGTTATAACTATATTAAATAATAATCCTACAGCACATTTTGATTTAATAGTAAAAATTCCTTCAACATGTAAATATGTAGGGCAAAAATATCAGAAGACTGTATTGCATTTTAATATTACTTTCCCAAGCACTGAAATGTAGAAGATTATGATCTTGGTATGACACCTTGTTAGGACGCATAGGAAATGGGTTAGAAACCCTGAATGCAACTAATGTTGAAGTCTTAGCTAACAATTTGAAAACTGCTGGTCAGGATATCTCTTAGATTGTCCATTTACAGGCTCAGTGGAACCCCGCTGTGTGGTACACTGAAAACAGACAGTTAACTATGAAAAATAATTTCTGACACAGTTTAATGATTCATTAATTAGTAATTAAAATTTTGATGCAAATGTAACTCAATTTGTAATCTGGACCAAATGTACTCGACAGTCTATATATATGCAGATAAAAAGGAATTCTGTTCAAACTAAATTGTTAGTTAATAATATTAATAACACTAGTTTTATTAACTATTTGGAATTGTTATTTAACATATTGTATATACAAAAAGGCTTCTCAAGTATTATTAGTTTCCTATGCCTAAGTCAGTAGCCAAAGGATTGAATGCGATACAAAAGGTATACCTTGAGTGTATGTGAATTGACTGCTAACTTGGTATAATAAAACTGATACAGTAAAAGGTTAATATTCTTTATGCTGCATTTTTCCTTTATTTTTCTATGTAACTATGGGAATTAGGTTACTTTGTTTTTCACATTCCTTCTTGTTTTTGAGATTACTCTATGACTAGTTTTTCACATTCCTTCTTGTTTTTGAGGTTACTCTATGACTTGTTTTTCACATTCCTTCTTGTTTTTGAGATTACTCTATGACTAGTTTTTCACATTCCTTCTTGTTTTTGAGGTTACTCTGTGACTTGTTTTTCACATTCCTTCGTGTTTTTGAGACTACTTTATGACTTCTTTTTTCACATTCCTTCTTGTTTTTGAGACTAATTTTTGAACAAGCTCCATGATCCTGAGACTTATTTTGCACAATCCTTTATGTTTTCAGTTAACCACAGGAACTAGCAGGCTTACTTGGAGCATTCCTGAGCATCCATCCAATGCCTATGTTTTGTTTCACATAATCTTTGTTAATCCTGTGTGTGTCAACACATATAACCTTTAAAAGATGGGACTTTCTGCTCAGTCAGACAGAAGCCTCACTTGTGGAGTGGATGCACTGCCCCAAAACTTTCCTGATTAAGACTCCTGCCTGGCTGAAAGGGGGGCTTCCCAGTCAGAGTGCTGGCAAGGATGAAGCTTTTAACTTTATCTGTGATGTATTAATTCTGTTATTTCTTGATATACTATGATGCATTGCTTTATTTAGGTTATACTATGTTGTTTTATATGTACTGTCTAATTTTACTGTAATAAAGTGACTATTGCCTGACTTCTTTGTCGATCATTTCTGATCCTGCTAAAATTAAACTCATTAGGCAATACATGGTCATGCGAAGTACATGCTGCACCTATAACAGAAGGAATGACCAAAGGTCTAAGTGTGTCTGACTGCAAATGATTATAGTATATCTTTTAGTTCTCAGAAATCTGCTTTTCTTAACACTGGAAGAGGTCCTTTACTTGAGTATATATTATAAACACGAAAACCTTTTTGAGCGAATACTACAACAGCGACACATATAGCCTGAACTGCAAATACATCGAAACCCCTAAACCGCAAAATTTAAAATCTCGAATCGTCATAGTCAGACAACCCCACCGCTTGCTACATACTATGTACCCAAACATAATAAACCACATACATACACTAACCAAACCCTACTTCTAACCCTACACTAAACTTTACATACATTTCTATCTATGCACTTACCTTAAACTGCACCTTAACCCTATAGTCCATAACTATCACACACTTACTCTATGGAGACATACCCAAACAAAACAAATAATCCACACACATACACTTAAAAAAAAAACCCTATGTCTAACACTAAACCTTACATACATTTCTTATCTATGCACTTACCTTAACCCACACCCTAACCCTAAGGACTGTAACTATCGCACACTTACCTTACAGAGCTATACCGTAGATGGGCGAACCATAACAAATCAACATTTCAACTTTCGCGGTTTTTGGACGTTTGCCGTTTCCATCATTCATGCAATATGTGTCGCTCTTTTCAGATTCGCTCAAACATATCTTTGTTCTTCTAATATAGACCCCTTTATTCTACCAATAGTGTCTGCAAATGAAATTTCCTCTACACGGAGCTAGACAGAGATGAGAGGTTGGCCAGAAGCTTGACTAAGTGAAATCAATCCCTGGATGGTGGCCAAGGCAAAGCCAGCCTTGATCCTGGATGCAGCCCTTAGGTTATAATGTTTGGAAAAGCTCTGGACAGAGATCCAAGTAGCTGACTACAAAATGCTGTGTGTGGGAACCCTCCTGAGGAAGGCAGTAGTAGCAGTTGCCCTAGTTGAGTAAGTCTTGTTCTTGTGAGGTGTTGGTTTTCTTTGATGATGGTAACAGATGGAGATAGAATTTGCAATCCAATTAAATACAGTCTGCTTGTTGAGAGGATTAGCTTACTTTACCGTTGCAAAGCCTACAGATGATCATATTTTCTGGAAGGTTTTTTTGTCTAGCTAAAGTCTGAGCAGTCTGTGTAAATTCAAGGAATGCAGTTTTCTTTCTCCCTTATTTTGTGGGCACAGAAAGAAAGCAGAAAAGTTTATGGTTTGATTAAGGGAAGGCTAAGGCCCCACTTTGGACATAATGATAAAGGTGGAGTTGGTGCAGACAGTAGCCATGTACTCATGGAAGATAATGAAGAGTTCTTTAAACGACAGGGATTGCAGTTTTGAAATATGTCTAGCAGAAGTCAGTGCTATTATCAGATGTGTTTTCCAGGTGAGGAGTCTGATGTCATATGAAACAGCAGGATCAAAGAGGGGGACAATAAGTTTTTTCAGCACGAAATTGAGGTCCCAAAGGAGGGTGAGTTCTTTTCTGTGTGGTCTCAGCTGCAGAATTTCTTTAATAAATTGTTTTATGGTTGGGTGGGAGAAAATAAAGGGATCCAGAAGACAGGAAGCAGAGATGGCTGATGCATGTTTTTTAATGGATGTGTAAGATAGCGCTTTCCTCTAAAGTTCTGAGAGGTAGCTAAGGACCAGGGCAACCTAGACTGAAGCAACTCTGTTCTTTATTAATGCACCAGTGACAGAAATAAGTCCACTGGTGGTCCATATTAACCAAGGATATTCACACCACCAGGTTAGTTGCCCAACACAATGCATCTGAAATTCTCCAGGTGCAACTAACACTAAGTAAGACTGCAATCCAAATTGTAGCTTGCTACAGATCCCCCACCATGCCCCAAGATTCTCATTACATCTTTCTAAACATACTGGAAAATATTAATATACAACCAAACACCCTAATACTGGGTGATTTCAACTACCCTGCCATTAACTGGGAAAACTACTCATGTACCAACACCTTTGCCCAACGGTTCTTGGAATTCATAAATTCCAATGCCCTGATCAACTAATCCATAGTCCCACCAGGGGCTCCAGTATTCCAGACCTGGTCATTACCAACATGGGAAATTGATGCTCCACACCTATGGTCACCCCCTCGTTGGTCAGGTCAGACTATATGCTAATCACCCTTAACATCCACATCCCACCCCCACCCCCAGTAAGGAAACCTCCATAAAAAACCTCTCCAAAGCCAACTTCATGCTACTCAAGTCAGAAGTTACAAACTTCACGACACCCATGCAGACGGGAACTGAAGGTTCGACTGCTGAGTCCTACACTAAGGCACTGTACGAGCACATCCACTCATGCATGAATTGTGCCATCCTAAATAGAACCAAGATGCTCTCCTCCAAAAAAAGGAAGCCAATCTGGTGGTCCCCTGCCATAAACAAACTTTACAAAAACAGGAAGAAACTGTTGCAGAAAAGAGGAAAATCCCAGGATGCAAAAATCTCCCTTACCAGCCTCAGTAAGAAGCTGAGATCCTTCATAAAATCCTCCAAAGCTAGTTATGAAAATAAAATTGCCAAAGATTCCAAAGACAACCACAAGGCATTCTATAACTATGTCAAGAATCTAAATGGCAATGCTCAGATCTGCTCTGAGCTACAACAGAATGGCATTAAATATACTGATCCCAAGGATATTGCCAATATCTTGGCAGATTGATTCAGTGCCAACTTCACCCCCCTCTCACCCCCTAAATGGCCCATCTCAATACCGGAAGATTGCCAAATTCCAGTAATAATGGCCACACAGGTAAAAAATGCACTCTCCAAAGCTAAGAATACAGCATCCATGGGACCAGATGACATCCCTGGCTGTGTACTACATGAACTACAAAATGAACTGGCACCTCACCCGAGTGTCATGTTTAATCATACCCTCACCTTAGGCTTCATGCCCACTGAGTAGCGCACAGCTACAGTTATTCCACTCCACAATGGGGAATCCACCTTGGATCCTGGGAACTACCACCCCATCAGTCTGATGAGCCTGATCTGCAAGGCCATGGAACGTATTATCATGGAACTTAAAAACAAAGACTTTGCCAACCTTCAAACACTGGACCCCACCCAGTTTGCATTCGTGAAGGGTCGATCTTGTCTCCTGAACCTGAATGACTTCTTCGAATCAATCTCCAGAGCCGTGGATGAGGATAAGGCTGTCCACACAGCCTATCTGGATGTTGCCAAGGCCTTTGACACCATCCCCCATTCTGGAATCATAGATAAACTTACTAAGCTGAGCATTAATCCCTACATCACTTGATGGGTTGCCAACTGGCTTACTGACAGAACTCACACTATAAAAGTAGCTGACTCCAAATCCAGCTCCAGACAAGTGACAAGTGGAGTACCTGAGGGTTCAGTCCTGGGACCTCTCTTGTTTGGCATCTACTTCTCTGAAGTACAGGCAAACACTAAGGGACTCTGGCTAACAAAGTTCGCAGATGACTGCAAACTGGGAGCCATTACTGAATCCCTAATGATGTGGATACTCTACAAAAGGGCCTTACAGAAACAGATGCTTGGTGCCAAAGTCATGGGCTCAAGCTGAATGCCAAGAAATGTACCATTATCCCCTTTGGGAAAAAACATGTACCCATGAATTACCACATAGGTGGCAGCACACTAAACACCGAAAGTGTGATAAGGGACTTGGTCTCACCTTCAATAACCACATCACCACAACAGTCAGGAAATCCTTCTATGTGGCACACCTCATCACTAAGGGCTTTTCATCCAGAAAAAAATGAGGTCATTGTCCCACTGTACTTATCCCTCATTATACCCATTATAGAATACAATGCCCCATTTGGTATGTACCTCTCAAGACATCTGCAACAACTGGAAAGGCCGCAGAAATACCTCACTAAAAGAATCACAGGCCTAAAGCAGATGCCCTATGCTGACCACCTTAAAAAACTCCAGCTATACTCTGTCGCATATTGTCTACTCCGAGTCGATCTCTGCTTAACACACAAGGCCATGTCAAACTCAGAGCTGTTGGACATGCTACACTTAAAGAAATCCCAATCCCTCAGAGCTGCACGCTCCAGGGATCTAAACCTTGTCATCACAATAAACAAAACATGCTGGATGGATAGGTTCCCAACCAAAAGACTCCCCAGACTTTGGAATAGATTGCCCATACATGTCAAGTAGAGCACCTCTTTGGCCCTCTTCAATAGGAACCTTGATGATTGGATGAGAGAAAGGAAATTCACCCCAGGGATCACGTCAGTCACCCTGCTAGACAGGGGTCCAGGGAAGTAAATAGTGTGGGAAGAAATAGCGAGGGAATTGTTATGGCTAGGCTTGTATAGGCCCTAGGGCCAATAGCCTAGTACCAACCTATGAACCTATAAGATTTCTTGGTGCTATGTCTTTTAGCCTCTTAAGATAAGCCATCCTCAAAAAGCAAATAGCTGGTGGAATGGAGTACTAGATCATCCACCCTGCCACAGCATCAGTGTGTTCAAGTGAGGTTATATTGTGGAACCCTTAGTTTGGGTAAGGAGGTCGACTTACAGTAGACGTGCCCATACTTCTTCCTTGGCCATCCTCAGTAGCAGAGAACCAGTGCTGCCTGGGCCAAAGGGGCACCACTGGGACTACCTATGGGCTGCCATCCCTGATTTTCTGTTGTACCCTGGGGATAAGAGTCATGGAAGGAAAGACATACAGAAATAGACCTGTCCATGATAATACTTTATTTGGAGCACTCGTGCCACAATTCTTGAGTTGCTTGTTTTGGTGAGAAGCAACAATATGTACTTCTGGCGCACCCCACTTGTGAATTGTTTGAAGGAAGCCTCTTTAGAATCCACTCATTTAGGTCTAGTCTTGTCCTGCTGTGTGTATCTATAATGTTGTTCTCTCACCATTGGTGGTAATGTGCCAGGGGGTCAGACCCATTCCTTGTGCTAGTTGTGTGACCACCCTACATAGGAGGTACAAGTGGGTGTCTCCTTGTTTTTTGATATACCACATCACTGTGATGTTGTTGATTCTTATGGGAAGATTCCCTGGTTGCCAGTGGGCTCTGAATGCAACCAGTGCTCTCTGGACTGCCATGATGGCTTAGTGGTTAACTACTGTGACTGTAGTATGCAGGGTCCTGGGTCTGAGCCTTGCAGAAGCTTAGGAGATGGGTGGATGGCTTAATGGCTAAGGTGTTTGCCTTACAAACACAAGGTGCAGGGTTTGAGTCTCACAAGGAATAATTGGCTAGGCTTAAAATGGCTTGAAAGGGCAGTTAGCTTAGTACTAAACTATGTACCTATCACATCTTTGACTCTGATATGTTTTTGAAGGAGTTTCATGTCTGAAGCACCCTAGACTCTCTTCTCATCTGAATGGGCTCCCTTAGGCCAGACTTAAAGCATGCATTGCAAGAACTTAGATGTCCATCTCCACCCAGACGGTAACACTTTGGTTGGCCTTGAAGGCATTCAGCCACCACTGCATCTCCCTCTTGATGCTTGGGAGGAAGAGTATGGGGTTTTAGGAAATGCTGGTGTTCACACTAGAGGATTTTTAGGTACCTCTTATGAAATTAGCCTCAATGAACCATTTGTATACATGATGCCATAAATTACCAGTTTTATGCTGTAAATAATGATAATAAGATGCACGCACTCGAAACTCTCCTCAGCGTGGAGAACATCGATATCTGTGCAGTAACAGAAACCTGGTTCAGGGCTCCCGAGAGATGATAATAAGATGCACGCACTCTAAACTCTCCTTAGCATGGCGAACATCGATATCTGTGCAGTAACAGAAACCTGGTTCAGGGCTCCCGAGAGATGATAATAAGATGCACACACTCGAAACTCTCCTTAGCATGGAGAACATTGATATCTGTGCAGTAACAGAAACCTGGTTCAAGGCTCCCAAGAGCACCCCAGCACTACCAGGTTATACCTCACACCATGCTTTTCGGCCCCAAAACTTGGACTGAACCACAAAAGGAGGGGGAGTATCCATATTCATCAAAGATACCCACACCTCCAGGTTGGTGGCACAGCACGAAGCATCAGAGACTATCCATGTGCAACTAACACTGGGTAAAACTGCCTTCCAGTTTATAGCCTGCTACAGACCACCCTTCCAAACCCAGGAACCCCACTCAGCCTTCCTGAGAACACTGGAAAATATGAAGGTCTCTCCAAACACCATTATATTGGGCGACTTCAACTACCCAAACATAGACTGGGAGCATTACTCTAGCTCCAACACCCTAGCCCAAAGGTTCCTAGAATTCATAAACTCAAATGCTATGGAACAACTTGTTACCACTCCCACAAGAGGAGAAAACATACTGGACCTGATCATCACTAACATGGGGACTCTATGCTCCAGACCAGAAGTGTATCCCTCACTGGTAAGATCAGACCATAAACTGATCTCACTGGATATTCACATCCCGACCCCACCCCCTGCCCAGAAAACCACAGTGAAAAACTTCTCTAAAGCAAATTTCACACTCCTCAAAACTGAGGTGGAATCCTTCAAAGCCCCAGGGCCTGTGGAAAATACGGCCCAGACCACAGAATCCTTTATAAATGCATTCTATGAACACCGTCAGGAATGCATGGATCATGCAATCCCAAATAAAACCAAGACCCAATCCTCCAAAGGCAGACGTCCTGTCTGCTGGACCCCAGCCATAAAAAAAATATACAATAGAAGGAGGAAGCTACTACATGACAGAGCAAAATCCCAAAAAGGGAAGGCATCTCTGATCAGTATTAGCAAAAAACTAAGGGCACTCATAAAATCGTCTAAGGCCAGCTTTGAGAGAAAAATTGCACAGGACACTAAGGATAATCACAAGGCTTTCTTTAGTTTAGTTAGGAACCTGGGTGGGAATTCCCAGATATGCTCAGAATTAGTCCAAAATGACAAAAAATACACCAAACCCACAGACATTGCCAACATCCTAGCTGACAGGTTCAGCTCAAACTCCCCCCCCCACCAAAAGGGCAAATATCTATCCCAGCAGAGTGCTGCCTCCCTGACATCTCAGATGCTCAGGTAAGAGCCGCCCTCTCCAAAGCAAAAAACACAGCATCAATGGGACCAGACGGTGTCCCGGGCTGTGTCCTACATGAACTCCAAGAAGAGCTAAACCCGAACATAAAACTACTGTTCAATCTCAGCCTTACTACAGAATATGTACCCAAAGAGTGGCGTACAGCAACAATGGTCCCTCTCCACAAAAGTGGTGCCTCAACGGACCCTGGAAACTATCGCCCCATAAGCCTCACTAGCTTGGTCTGCAAAGCTATGGAAAGGATCATCATGGACCTCATAAATAAAGATATTGGGGACCTACAGACACTGGATCCTACCCAGTTCGGCTTTGTTAAGGGCAGATCCTGCCTCTTAAACCTGGTTGACTTCTTTGAAACAGTCACCAAGGCCATTGACGAAGGGAAGGTGGTCCACACAGCCTACCTGGACCTTGCAAAAGCCTTCGATACAATACCCCACTTGGGCATTATAGATAGGCTCACCAGCTTAACTATGCCACTAGATGGGTTGCAAACTGGCTCAAGGACAGAACCCACATGGTTAGAATTGCTGGAGCCATGTCAGACTCCAAACCAGTTACAAGTGGCGTCCCACAAGGCTCAGCCCTGGGACCTCTCTTGTTCGGTATATATTTCTCGGAGGTACAGGCCAACACAGAAGGACTGTGGCTGACAAAGTTCACAGATGACTGTAAACTGGGTGCCATAATTGACTCTCCAGCTGACACAAGCATCCTCCAAAAGGGCCTCATAGAAACAGACAACTGGTGCCAGAGCCATGGCCTCAAGCTAAATGCCAAAAAGTGTATAGTCATCCCCTTTGGCAAAAACAAAGTGCCCACAAATTACCACATAGGTGGTAATCCATTAAGTACAGAAGAAGTAATTAGGGACCTGGGGACCCAGGTTGATAGCAATCTCTCATTTGACAACCACGTGGCCAAAGTGGTTAGAAAAACATTTTATATAGCCCACCTAATCATGAAGGGATTCACATCTAGATTAGGGGAGGTCATTGTGCCTCTTTACTCATCCCTCATCAGGCCCATAATCGAGTACAATGCCCCATTTGGGATGTACCTTACCAAACACCTGCAGCAACTGGAAAGACCCCAAAAGTACCTCACCAAGAGGATCAAAGGGCTCAGACAGATGCCATATGCTGCCTGGTTAAAGAAACTCCAGCTCTACTCAGTGGCATACCGCCTGCTCAGAGGCGACCTGTGCCTGACGTATAAAGCCATGTCCAACCCGGAATTAAGGGACATGCTGCACCTCAAAAAATCCAAATCCCATCGAGCTACACGCTCGAGAGACTTGAACCTCAGCACTGAAATAAATAGGACATGCTGGAGGGACAGATTCATAACCCAGAGGCTACCTTCACTCTGGAATAAAATCCCAGTCCAGTTAGGCAGAATCCCTCATTGACTCTCTTCAAGAGGAATCTTGATGAGTGGATGGAAGATCGTAGGTTTACCCCGGGTATCACTTCTGTGTCACTGTTAGACTGAGGTACAGTATACTAACCTCGAAAAAGGGCATATCAAAATTAATTTAAAATGGGTGGCGAAAGCCAAACATACTCTGGCTAGGTTTATACATGCCCTAGGGCAGATAGCCTAGTATGAACCTATGAACCTATGAACCTATAAACACCAATTTTTAACCTTGTTCAGATGCTTTCTATAATCATGAATTACTTAAGTTCAAGAAACTCTTACAGCTCTGTCTGCAGCCATTTAATTTTTCACCTCTCAGCAGAGACATCATTACCTTTTCCTTACAGTGAACTTCTGTAAGGAGAAAGAAAATATTTAACTGATTACGATATTCTGAAGCTGTCTAATGTGTAAAACGTTGGTATATCAAGTACAGCTCACCTTCATTCTGCAAATATTTGCAGCTCATTTCTAACAGCTCGTTCATGACAAGCAATCAACTCTTAGAAGACACTTCCTTCTGTGCTAAGCCTGGATATAGGCTTTGCAGAGCTGCAATGAACGTGCGCATAATATTAGATGCTAAAGAGAGCAAGAACTCTGGTTTAAAAATGAATGTAAGCCTTGATGCTTCCTGAGATATCAGTCAATCAAATGGCACTACACTCTCTCACCATACCTCCCATTCACCACTGGTGCACCACAAGGCTCTATCCTTGGTACCCTCCTCTTTAACATACTTACCAACACCGTCCACACATCCACACAATGGACCTCCCTATATATAGTATGCGGATGACTCCACACTCATTTGCACATCTAACATGGCACACCTTAAAAAATTACTCAGGAAGGTTTAACAGTAACTGAAATATGGCTTTGTAACTCACAATTCTTGCTCAAACTTTAGAAAAAAAAAAGACTATTTTTTCCTCCCAAATCCCTATCCCATGAAAAAACTAAATTTAAAGTCCTCCCTCTTGATAATATAATCAATGAAGTCACTTATCATAACAAATTATTAGGGATGATAGTGGATGATAATCTTACATTTGACCTGCATATACAAAATTGCATAAGAAAAACTCACCAAAAACTAAGAATGCTTTATAGAGCCAAACGTTTTCTCACTGATGAAACTAAAGCTACACCTGCTACTACTTATCTCCCATCTTTACTAAACTTCGGGCATCACAAAAATTAAAACCTAAGGAATACTATAACAAATTTACTACATTTGCAGCAAATACCCCTTTCAGAACCCACCCCTAATATAACATTAAAAAGCCTAAATTGGTTAGAACTACCCCAACTGACACATACACAGCTTCTTGCCACCTATAAAAATCACCCAGAATCCATCTACTCATCCAGCACTAAATAACATTCTACACAATTATGTTCCTAGTCAGTCATTATGATATCATGACCAAAACCTCCTGTCTGTCTACAAACTAATCAAATCTGCTGGGCATTGTCTTTACTCGTACTATGTTGCTAAGGCCTGGTACTCCTCCTCTCTATCCATGAGGTCATTACCCTCCCTCTCATCCTTTAAAACCACTCTGAAAGACTTTCTAGCCAAAAGCTGGCTCTGTTCTTGCTCAACACCAGGATAAACTATATATCCCTAAATGTGAACAAATACCTATTCATACCTCACATCTCCTTACTCTCCCTTCTTCACTCATTTCCCTATTTCTATCAATTTCTCTCCCCTGGCTTTCTCTCTAAATATACCATAAGCCTGCTTTTCCCTCACTTTGTTTTGCAATCCCTGTTTGTATTTTACTAACACCTTTCATTTCTCTGTAAACTGGCTAAAATTTCTTTGCCTATTAAATCATTGTCATATAACCTGTATTTATTCTTAACCAATGTTTTCATATTATGTCTAATTTGGTATAATTATTTAAACTTTATTTTTTTTTTTGTTATTTTAATGACTGTAAAATTGTTCTTAAAATGTTTGTAATACTTTGGAGCTTTTCTCCCCAGGCCTCTGGTGAAAATGGGCTCCTACATAGTCAGATTCTCACGGTAATCAAATGTCAATAAATAAATACATTTTAATGCTGAATACTTTAAGTTATAATCCATTTCGACAGTTTCAGCTTGAACCAGGAAAAGGTGAATAAACCAAAATGTACACCACCCTGGACCTCTAAGTTCAATGAAACCACCACCAGAAGGAAACACTTTCAGATAAATCAAAGGATTGCAATAGCAAAGTCCCACGTCTCTGGTCCCAGTGGTTTAAATAACATGTTTTCTAATGCACCAATTTTAAAATGGAAATCCACTGGGTGTTACAAATGAATTTTATTTAATATCTATCTATATATATATATATACACACACACGTGTATATATTTAAAGAATTTATTGTGATGTAATTAGTGTGAGCAATGATTTTTGCGGTTTACTATTGAAACGTCAAACGGCACTACATTGACTGTACTATAGTCGAACACGGAAGTTCGAAAATAGTAATGCCGACGACAAAAAAACAATCTAGGAATGATTTTAACATGGGTCGAGGTAGGTGTTCAGTATTATTCAGAACTACAAACATCTCCCCTACCTCGACCCATGTTAAAACACAGTCCTAGATTGTTTTTTTGTCATCGACATTACTATTTTCGAACTTCCGTGTTCGACTATAGTACAGTCGATGTACTGCCGTTCGACATTTCAATAGTAAACCTATTTTTGCATATTAGGAAGTGATGTTATTCTGTGGTCCCCAACTATATGGATAGGGATGAAAGCACTGAGATTATTAAAGGTTTATTTTTTTATTCAAGTCATTTTTTTTACTTTTGGACATATAGTTTTTTGATATTTTTTTCAATTTCAAGTTGCTACTCAGAAGTTTATCTAAAAGTGGTTCCTCCTGGTGGTGGTTTCATTGAACCTAGAAGTCTAGGCTGGTGTACTTTTTGGTTTAGTCATCTTTTTGGTTCCTGGTTTGTGGTTTTGCTGCCTTTGACCCCAGGCTCCATGACATCATCATCATCAGGAATTATCAAAGAGTCCCGCACTGGAGGTTTTATCACACATATAGTGTTTGAACACATGGTTGGTAATCTCACCAGACTTATTCAGCAACTTGCACAGCAGGTGAAGGAATTTTCGGCTTCCATGCAGAGCACAAGTAATTCAGATATTTGGAATATTACTCCAGTGCAGAGGATACATGCCATTTCCAAAGTGGTCAACAAAAAATGTATTGCATCTCAGAGTAGGGAAAATGAATCATGTCAGTGTTTTAATCACAGTAACTTCAAAGGTATTAACATCGGTGAGTGACTACAAAGTAGATCTGTATTTAACAATGACATTTCACAAAATGACGAGAAAGGAGTAACTGTGCAGAAACAGTTGAGTTTATTTGAAAAACAAAGCTATTAAAATTTCGGAAGTTACACTTAGAGAGCTGTTATTTTAGAGAATACCTTAAGGCTAAGTTGTTTCCCAAGGGACTTCGACTATTGAAATTTCCATCTGGATTAGTAGAATAATCTGAAATGCATAAAGAACTGATTCATTTATTTGATAAACACGGATGGGAATTGATGAAATATAATCAGAGGTATACGGACTTTTAGGAAGTAGAAATTAATCAACTTGATATTAATACTAAAAAGGAGTTAGAATTTGGATTTCATAAAAAAAGATTATGATAAATTGTTTTATAATGTGGATAAGATTGTTGACAATATTAAAACTAGGAAAGAGAAAAAAAATATGGAGGGTAAAGGGTGACTATGTGATGGCAAGAGCCTATCCAAGGCTACCAGCATAACACAGGGAAGATCAAAATAGTGAAGAGGTGACAGTTTTGAGCATAATTAAATTTTCAATGATTTGGCATCTGACCCTTTAGATCCCCCACCACTGAGAAGGTCAGAGAGACTGATCAAAAAACACAGAAAGAGAGACAACTACCCTATTCAGAATTCTGACTCTTGGAGGGATCACGATGGGACCTCATTTCATCATCAGAAGGCAAGGAAGGGGAAATAAATATTACACTTAATATTACAACTATTATTAATGATCATGGGGATTTTAAGATCTACAATTTTAATAATATGGAAATAACATGCCAATTAATTTTTTTCTGTGCTATTTTTAATCAAGAATTATATACAGAGGTTGACAGGGACAGGAAAAAAACAAGTGTATATAATCCCCCCGTACACCTTGTCTTGTTCCTTTTCCAGAAATTGTGTGAACAAGATATTCAATATATTTTAGGAGATGGGAGATGGGAAGAGATAACGTTACATATATTTTGGATTGTGCATTGTATTCATTAAACGTTTGGATTTATTCTGGGACTGACCGGTGTCGGGCATCTCCTTTCAACAGTGCTTTAGTAGGTTATCACTAAAATTCATATAAACCAGGTTGATCCACCCTTATTGTTAATGCTAAGGGGTCCAAAACTTGTAGAATGGACAAATTTATTGATGTCAAATTAAAAAATGTTCTTAGGGAAAGGGATTTTCTTACCAGTATTAAGGATAACATGTTCACTGATGAATTAATTTTAGTCACCACTGATGTCAAGAATCTTTTCTCAGTCATTCAACATCATGTAGGAGTTTCATGTTTTTCTTGAATATTTAAAAAATGTCAGGATATTACATACTAATACAATTAGTATTCTAAGGACCTTTATTGAATTAGTTTTGGATAACAATTTTATCTGTTTTGATGGCAGTATTTATAAACAGAGGACAGGTATAGCTATGGGTGCAAAATGTGCCCCTATTTTTGTTAACATAGTTGTGGCCTTCTGGGATCACAAATCTGCATTCCATTCAGGCTATGAAAGTTCATGGGCATTATATGGTTATTACCTAAATGATACCAAGGAGAGATTAATGGATTTTTTTTTCTAATATTAACAGCACTACTAATTTCTTAAAATTCATTTTAGAATTCTCAGTAAGTTGAATTACATTGATGATCAAATAATTAAAGATCTGGGTAATTAGAGATTTGTTTCTAATATTTATAGGAAAACCACATATTCTAATATGTTGCTGCACTATAACTGCCATCCTTGTCATCAAAACAGAGTCTTCATTAAAGGACAACTTGTTAGACTGTGTCAGATGATATCTAGCCCAGAATTATTTCAGGTAGAAAGTGACAAATTAAGATCTATGTTTTTGAAAAGAGGGTACCCAGATGAATTTCTAATATATTTGAAAAGACACACCTTAAAAGAACTATGGGAGTTTTTACCCATTGTTATATAAGAGGTAGCAGGACATAATTATCATAATAATGTGAAAAATGCAAGTTTAATAAGGGATTTATTCTCACATATAATGGAGATGTTGAAGCTGTAACACAGATTATTAAAATTGGAGAGTTTTTGATTCAGTATAATCCAAGGTTTAAGTAAGGACAACACCAGGGCATAAGCAAAGCTGAACTCGTAATGTGTAGAATTATGCGAAAGGGTGAGGGAGCATATATATGTGATTAATAAGGAAGATGAAGCCAACACCTTAGCTAGACATGTTGTGAATAATGACCTTACACATAAGTTCACCTTCCTTGTCGTGGAACTTGTACGTAAGAATGTAAGATTAGGTGATTTTTAAAGAATTATACTGAGCAACATGAAATAAAGTGGATTATTAGACTGCAAGCTGATAAAGGCAGTGGTCTTAATGATAAAGTTTCTCTAAAACCATTTCTTAAAGACAGTCCACTTCCACATTGAGGCAGTAAGGATTTCATTAGGGTTCATTGTACTTGTAGGTGTTTATTTTCATTTTCTAACATATTTATATTTAGGTTTTCATATTAGAGTAATTTTAAAATGTTTTTTATATGGATGAATAGATATATGTTTGTATATGTTTACTTACACATATGTATATATATTTTCTGCATAAGTATATTTTTTATGAATGTTTAGAAGGTTATTTTTTCTATATCTTATAATTCTACAGAAAACCCCTATAATAAAAATAAAAGTAAAAATATATGTATACAAGGTCTATAGGAATATATAGGTATAACAGTCCTTCAGAGAGCACTGCCATCTAGTGGATTCTGTTAATTCTCACATGCCCTCTCACAGTGTTTCATAAGAATGATTTTATAAGTTTATAAAATGCATGAGATGAGTAGTAAGGTTTTTATTATTATTATTATTATTATTATTATTATTAATAGTAAATAATTGCTAATGTTTAAAATTTATATATTTATTTTCATGTTTTTTAATGTGTTCTGATAGGAATATACTGCACTTATAGGTATATACTAGTTGCACTGCACTGATTGAAAATTCTGTAATGACATCATAGGCTTTATAGCCAATTATAGAATGGTTTTACCTTGAACTGCATTTAAAAGTGGTTTGTAGTAGTGTGCATATAGTCTGATGAAGTGTTAATGGTTTAACGCAAAAGCACTTACTAAGTGCACTGTTCATTTTATGTTTTACGTTTTATATTATTAAAAGTTCAGCTTCGCTTATGCCTTGGTGTTGTCCTTACTTAAACCTTGGATTATATAGTATCTGAAAGCGTGAGGCAACTTCATCCACGAACGAGTGTTTGCTGTTGGAGTTTTTGATTCAGGATTGATAAACACACAGGCAATATGAGATGGTCCATGTATAGTTTACAGAAAGGATTGATGTATTACAAATGATATAGAGAGTTTATGGGGAACAAGTACTGTGTACAAAAAAGACCCCTTTTAAATGTGGAAGATGAAATATTGCCCCTATATCTATAAGGGGGTACAGAGATCCACATGAAAGGTATGGGCACGGTTAGTTCAAGTGCTTATTTTAATTGTGGATCCAAAGGCTTGGTCTATATAGCAATCTGTCGATTAGACTCAAAGCTTTACATTGGCAAAACAGAAACAGCATTTAAAGACTGTAGTTAAGAACATTTATAAGCAATTATGAACCATAATCAGACCAATGCATTTTGGAAACAGATACAATTTAATGAAGGACAAGTGAAGATTTTAAGTTCCATGGATTAGAGATGGTGGAACATGATTTTAGGGGTGGATCATGGAAAACTAATTTAGAAATCAAAGAACTGCAATGGCAGTTAAAGTCCCACATCTCAGGTCCCAATGGTTTGAATGATATGATTTGTATTGCACCAATTTTAAAATGGAAATCCATTAGGTGCTATTTTTCAAGGTCATAAATGCATTTTTGACTATATTTTTATATATGAGTGTAGATTTTTATGAATTTATTATGATGTAATTGGTGTGAGCAATGATTTCTGCATATTAGGAAATTATGTTATTCTGTGTTTTTATCTAGGAGTACTCCTGGAAGGCATTCCTGCCGAAGCGCTAGAGAGAAGTAAAGTGTTCATTAAATTGTCCTTTAACCTGCAATGGATTGTGTAGATCTGGCCTTTTTTGTTGTTTTATTGCTTTGTTTCATTTGGTGAGTTTTGGTGAGTTGTTTTTCAAATAATGAAACAGTATATGCCAATTTTAGGGAGGGCTGTACCCCCATTGGCACAAATACTAAAAATGCTAACTCTTGAGTATGTTCTACTTTGGAGTAAAAGGAATAGTTAATTTTCCTGAAAAACAACTTTTTTCCTTTATCTCTAAGGTTGTCAAACCTCAGAACTGATATATTTAGAATTTGGAGTATGAAAGTTATAGCCACATACACATTGATTTGTACCCCTTTAAGATTATTTGGAAACATTTTACAAAGTATTTTAAAATTTGATGTTTAAAAAAGAAGTTATGTCCTTATCATAACGTTCCATCTGTGTTGTTGATCTTCATTCATTCTTGATGAATGGAACTCAGTTCCAAACTCTCGGAACCAGTTTGGACATTATACAGTTTGCACCAGCCCAAAAAACTCTCAAGCTAAAACTCTACCCATAATACTCCTCTCATTACTTCAGATCGAGTTTGCAGCCAGGTATAGAAGGATAACAGAAGCCCTCTCTAAGGTGAAACCTAAAATCCTCCCAAAACAAAGTTCCAAACCTCCAGAAGTCCTTAAGAGGGGGCAGGAGAGTGGAATGCCAAGAATGAATAAAGATCGACAACACAGATGAAACATTATGGTAAGGACATAACTTCTTAATCTGATGTTGTCAATCTTCATTCATTCTTGATAAATGGGACAGAGTTCCCAGCTACTTTAGGTCCTGGGTGGCCCTAAGGACAGATATTCCTGAGCACCATAGAGCCAAAAGATGCTCTTCCCCTGGAGGCCATATCCAATACGTAATGAGTGATCAAGGTACAGGGAGTGGCCCACATTGTGGCTGCTCATATTTCTTCCATGGAAGCCTTGGAGTGGAAAACAGCTGAAGTGGATATAGATCTGGTAAAATGCACTTTAACAGGTGCAGGCAACTAGAGGTTATTATGATTGTAAATGAAAGTAACACAATCCCTAAGCCATTTTGATAAGGTAACTTTGGGACTGGTTTACCCAAAGTTGAACCTGAAAAGGACAGAAATAACTGATCTGATTTTCTAGATGATTTGGTTCTGTCCAGAAAGAAATGTAACTGCCTGTGAACATCTAACAAATGCAAGCAATATTCACTTTTATTTGAAAAAGTTGGAAAGAAGACTGGCAACTCTATAGTCTGGTTAATAAATTCTGAAACCACTTAGGGTAGAAAAGAAGGATTGGTTCTTAATAACACCCTAGCCTTATGAAAAGTCATATAAGGTTGTTTCACACATAAGGCCTGCAATTCAGAAACTCTCCTGGCAGAAGTAATAGCCACCATAAAAAGAGTTTTCCACAATAGGAACTTGAGATTGCAAGTAGTTGCTGGCTGAAATGGGTGAAGGACTAAGGATTGTAATACTAAGGTCAAATCCCATGGATCTGCAGGAACCTTGAACAGGGGTTTGAGACATAAAGTACCTTTAAGAAAGGTTTTACATAATCAATGGGAAATTAAGGGATGATCACCAAACCCATTGTGGAAATTGGAAATGTCTGATAATTGGACTTTGATGATGGAAGCAGAAGCTCCTAGTTCAAAAAGGGAAGCCAGAAATTCCAACACCTTGTCAACCAGAGCATAAAAGGGATCTAAATTATTTATACAAGCCCAGCTTGAGAATCTCTTCCATTTGCTAAGGTAGAGTTTCCTGATGGATGGTTTATGAGAAGCCAGAAGGACTTTTTGTACTGGGGAAGGTAATTTTCTCTGCCTGGCAATTAATGGAAATGGAGATACCGAGTTGTCAGCTTGAGACTGTGAAGGTTAGGATGCACCAATCCCTGTGGGTGAGGCAGCAGGTTTGGATCTGGGTTCAGAATCCAAGAACAGGGAATCAGGTGAGGCCAAAGAAGGGGAACCAGACTTGACGTGGCCAATAGGGTGCAATGAGGATCACTTTGATTCTCAATCTTTGGGTTTTCTTCAAGAATAGGAGAATGAAAGGGAATGGGAGAAAGGCATAAAGTAGTCCTGGGGCCAATCGGGGAGGAGTGCATCTCTTGGAGACTCCCCCTGCAGGGGGATTAGGGCAAAGTAGCAGCTGCATTTTTTGTTTATTGGGGAGGCAAAAAGATCACAGCAAGCCTGGCCCCAGCAATGAGAAATTTTTATCACCACCTTGGGATTTAAAGACCACTCGTAAGGCAAGAGGATGCATCTGCTCAGTTTGTCTGCTGTCATGTTGGAGCTTCCCAGGATATGTGTTATCAGAAAGCAGTTGGAAGTGATAGCCCACTGCTTATCCTGAGAGTTTCCCAACACAGGGGGTAGGATCTGGTTCCACCTTACTTGTTGATGTACCAGACTACTGTCATGTCTCACTGGATTGTAACTGTCTCTGAAGGAAGCACAGACTGAAAGGCTTGCAATGCTAGAAGCACCACCCTCAATTCTAGGACACTGATGTGCAAATTGGCTTCTTGTGATGACCAAGTGCCTTGAACTGTTCTTCCCATATAATGCCCTTCCACCCAATCTGGGAAGCATCCATGGGCACTACGGTGGCGGGCAGAGAAGGAGTGAAGGTGTAGCCTCATAGATTTTCCTCTGACTTCATCCACCAGGAAAGATCCTTCTTCCAGAGATTTATCAATATCTGATAAGACATTGGCTGTGTCACTATTAACTATTGCACCACTAAGAGCCTTTGAAGCAGCCTCATGTGATACCTTGCGAGGGCATAGAACCCAGAGCTTGCAGAACAAGAAAGGCAGGAACCTTGTTTTTGGAAATTAGTTGTACTTGCGACCTTAATTTCTGTAGTCTGTGTAGAGGGAGAGATGCTATGCAAGAAATTATATTGAGGCATGCTCCTATCAATTCTAGGCCTTGTATTAGAGTCAACTGTGATTTCACTCTGTTGACTGTAATTCCCAAAGACTGGAAAAGATTCATTATGAAGTCTGTGGTTTGAAGCAGTAGACGCCTGGTTGGGGTGGTGAGGAGCTAGTCAGCCAAGTATGGAAAAACTCGGAATCTGTGTAACCTCAAGTGAGCTGTTACTGCTGCCATACATTTCGTGAACACCCTGGGGGCTGTGGTGAGACCAAAGGTCAGCACTCTGAATTGGAAATGACTAGCTCCCAGCTGGATACGGAGGAACTTCCATCGAGCGTTTTTTCAGCTTTATGTGGTAATACGCATCCTGAAGGCCTATAGAGCACATCCAATCATTCTCATCTAGGAAGGAAAAGATAGACTGGACCGTGACCATCCAGAATTTTGTTTGCTGAATGAAATTGTTGGGAAGGCTGATATCTAAAATTGGTCTCCAGTTCCCTGTCTTTTTGACACTAAAAAGAATCAAGTAAAACCTGGATCCTCTTTGGTCTGATGGGACTTCTTGGATGACTCTTTTTCTAACAGCTTCTGAATTGCTATAGCTGCTTGGTCCCTCTGACTGGATGGAGCATCAGGGACTCTTCTTGGAATCCTTGGAAAGAGAGTAAAGGGAATTTGGTAACCTCTGGTGATAATTCTCTGCACCCAAGTATGCAAAGTTATCAATAGCCAGGCTGAGTGGTGCAGTGAAAATCTTCCCCCGACTGCTTCCAGAGGTAAGCAATCAGGCCTCCATTGGTAGGACTGCCCAGAGAAGGAATCTCTAGAACCCTGATTTTGCAGACCTCCTCTACCACAGGGAGGATGTCTTCGACTTGAACTCCACCCTCTGCCTGAGGGGAATATTCAACACGTGTGTCTTGAAAAGGCCCTTGGGACTTTTTGACCCACATTTTTCCACTCCTCTGCTTCCTAGAGTAGGATTGCTGAGGAGTAGAGAAATGAATGCCCAGGGCAGAAGGGGTCTTTCCATCTTTTTCACTAGTGGCTAGTGTATCTCTGACTTTGAGGCCAAACCAAGAAGATCTATCAATAGGATCATTGACAAAGGAAGACTTGAAAGGTTCCATGAAGTCAGGAAAACAAAAAATCTGGCACACACACGTGGACCACAAAACCAGTTGCAAATGAATCCAAGGCACAAGGAGAAGTTGTAGTCACTTTTTATTTGCAAAAAAACACAATAAAATAAGCACTTTCATCATCAACTACTGGAGACTCCATCAGACAAAGTACCAAACACTAAAAGCAGTTATTTTAAAAGCAGAAGTCAGAATACGCCCACCATCCTAACCAATCAAATCAAAAGTGGGAAATGACATCCCAACAGGATCATTATTGCACTTAAAGAAAACTGCATTTCATAAACAGATCCAAATATGTATAAATATAAATACGTGATAATATTAAATATTTATAAATAGACTAAGTTTACTGAAACATTCTGTATCACACTATATAAAACCATATGAGACACATATAAAATGAATTAAAAAAATCCATGTGCTTAACAAATGCAGTAAACTATCTCCCCATTGCCTTTAATTTTAAAAGGCAAGAAATGGAGAGACAGTCATTCAAACCTGGCCACTGGTCGGCATCTAAATGAATTTGCCATGTTAATTCTTTCTTTTCTAACAAAAGTGCCCAGGGTCCACCCCTTTCATCATGGTCAAGGGCATCCAAAATTAAAAATTTAAACAAATGTCCTGGTTTTTCTGTACAGTGTTTAGCAAGGGCATTTGTGGGTTTGTTAAATCTTATGTCCCTCAAGTGTTCATATATCCTGTTTTTAAATTTTCTTTCAGTGTTTCCTATGTAAAAACATTTACAGAGGGAACAGTCTGCACAGTACACCACCCTTTCTGTGAAGCAATAGACCCTCCTGTTCAATTGCACTCTAATTTTGTTCACCATAAATGTATTACCCTCCAACACAAAACAACAATGGGTGAAGACCCACATTTCTTCATCACCCCTTGCTGTGAGACGCCACCATTTGATGCTAAAATAATTTTTAAAATTATTACCTTTTTTAAAAACAATATTGGGTTTACTACCAACACATTCCCTTACATCTTTTATACTTGTAAGAATAACCCAATTTTTAAAAAGAATCTCAGAGATGTCTCTGCTGTTGTTGTTAAATGCAGTAATAAAGGAACACTCAAAATGATGGGTAACTGTTGGGTCACCATCAACAGTTTCCCAATCTTGCATGTACTCACCAGGTGTCTGTATAACTTGTTTGTGACAAACCTGTTGACTACTAAGCAAAGGGGTAAAAAAAAACTTTCTCCCTTTTGTATACTACTTTCATCATTACCTCATTGATCAAACTTGGGGGGTAGCCCCTTTTAAGAAACATACTCTTCAAGCAATCATATTCATATGAGAAACTATCAAACAGGCTCACCTTACGAACTGTCCCTTTACTACTGCTTTTTTCTGCTTGAAGGGGTGTGTACTTTCATAGTGTAAATAACTATTGGAATAGGTTTCCTTTCTATGAATATGCACCACAAAGACCTTGTTAACCACATCCTTTGTGAGCCATACATCCAAATATGCTATCTCCTTAGTGTTAATGTTGTGGGTAAAATTGAGAAAAGTGGTCGTCTGGTTAATATATTCCAGAAACACATCAATCTCACTCCTTGGGCCATTCCAAAAAATAAAAATGTCATCCAAAAAAACAGGTATATCACTTGTAATGCTTTAACAAAGGGGAACATTGTAAAAATTTCTTCTCCCTCTGCAGCATTACGATATTGGCATAAAGTCCCCCACATGCTGACTCCATAGCAACACTTTCTACCTGTAGGAACAATTCTTTTTTCAAACAAAATAAAATTATTAGTAAGAACCATTTCCAACAATATCTCGTATATGCTAACCAGGACTATATTACATCATCAACCGCTTAGGTTGTTGAATACCTAAACGTTGACAAATTAAAATTGCAAATGGCCGTTTCCACACAGGGAAACAATGTTGTTGGCCAAAGTGAAAAAAAAAATTAAACAGAAATCAAGTGGGGGGCTGTGCCCCCATACCTCCCCTAACTAAATATACCAACTCATAGATCGCTCTATGTTGTAAACAGGACAAAATGCACATAACAGCCAAATGACTTGTTTTCATGAGTGCAAACAGCCATTCGCGATTTTAAGTTGTTGACGTTTAGGTGTCGACATTTAGGCACTTGACAACCAAAGCGGGCAACTATTTAATATAGACCCTGTTAACCTGGGTCTGGGGGAGCTCCTTCTCCACCAAAAATTCACAGAACCACTCCATACCCACTTCATGTGGTATGATGGTGTACAAGTCTTTTACATCTATTGTAGTGAAAAAACCTTCCCCGTCATATTCTAAAGCATTCAGCATTTTCAAAAAAATCCCACGAATCTTTACACAGAAGGTGTTCATGTTGGACAAAGTTTTAAGTTTTATGTCTAGATATTCAACCAGGGGTGTGTGTAACTGAGCCCCTTGCATTCACAATGGGACACATAGGGGGTTGCACTAGATCCGTATGAATTTTAGGCAATCCAAACATAACAGGGGTCCTAGGATGTGTTGAATTCAAGAAATGATATTCATCAATGGAAATACTTCCATCAATAAATAGGTCTTGTAAAACCCCTCTAACTTTTCTATATGCCTTATTTAACTCATTCAGGGAAGTTTTTACATAAGCTGTACCAGCAAGGAGTTTTTCCATACTCTTATTATAATCAGCCACATTCATTATGACAATACCAGCCCCTTTGTCCAGTTTCATTATTTCAATTTCCTTGTTGTTACTCAATAATCTTAATCTCTCTCAATCTCATTGTCTTTTAAATTATTAATTTTCCTATTAGGTTTTACAGTATGAATGTCCAACTCACAGACTCTGTCAAAAGGTTGTAAAGAAGGGTGGATGGGGGGATTAAAAATACTAGAAACTCTTAAGGAATCCATAGTTGACTCTAAATCTTTAAATAAATAGTTAAAAATGAGTTTCCTCGCAAACAGTTTCAGATCTAACAACCACCCCCCGAAATTCATACACTTCTCTGGAACAAACATGAAACCTCGAGCAAACAAATCACAGTCATGTATATCAATTGATACATTTGAATAATTGAAAACTTTAAAGTCCCCTTCTGTGTTCAAAGAAGCAGTTACAGCAGGTGAAACTATTAAATCACATGCCCCAGAGTGTGGGGGCATATCCATCAACTGCACCCCCTGTAGACACCTCTCCTGCTGCCCCTCTGATTGCTCACATACCCACCCCCCAGCCCCTGATCAGGTACTGGGTGACAGAAAAATTGTTCTCTCTGGAGTTGCAGTCCCTCAGGCACTTGGACCGTCTCAGTGGTGAAAATTCCTCTACCCCTAAAAAAGGATTCAGCTGGACCAGTTTCATCCCCTTGTTGGTGTTGGTCTCCCCAGCCTTGAGACCTAGGTGGTTCAGGGTAGGCAATATTCTGTCCATATTCTATCCTCTCTTTCAGTTTTCTTTAATTTTGTGTTTTTAATATTATTCACCTGTTGTTCAACACTCAAACATGAGAACGTATTCAAAACTGTTGGCTGAGTGCAGGGGGTTAGTAGTCAACAACAGATTAAGTTCTGTGGCTTCCTGGCTAAGATGCTGAATAATTTTATCATTGTACTTTATTACAAGTTCCATATACTCAAAGCCAAGCCAATCAAACATGTTTAAAAGGTCACTCCCTTGCTCTAGGGTCCAGATCTCAGCCAGCTGGGCAAGTTAAAATCTCCAGCACCCTCTCTGTCCAACCAGTCCTTCGTGTCCCTGCCCAAGTGGCTGACCCACACACACTTTGAGATAAGAGTTTATATAACCACACAGACACTTCTGGGGAAGGCTGGCACAGGTTCTCCAGCTGTGCCCCTTTTACCCAGAGTATACAGTAGAAATCACTGCCACCACCCAGCTAATATTTATCAGCTACTCAAAGGCCCTTAAAAAGGTGTCCAATTACTACTGTGCAATATTATTATCCAATTGGTAGTATAACTAAACAGTCAAGGCTTATTAGTGTAACTTGGTACATGATCCTTATGTACATGCAATGTACCCTTAGTGCTTAACCTATCTCTACACAAAACAGCCACAGTTGAAAGGTTTTAAAATATTTAATAATAAATAAAAACACAAGACAGTACTTCTTACTACACAGTGCTAGTCAAGAGTTCAGAGATTACAGAAAAATACTTAAAATAATTCAGTAGTAAAGTTCTGATGTCATAGAAAAACACTTAGTCTAATCGTTCTAGTTTCTAGCTATTTCTACCAGAAAACATAAATCTAAGATAGACTTACTTATAGAGCAAGACAGTGCTGTGAGTTGGATGGTCAAGACAAAAATGCTTAATGCCCCCTGATTCTCTCTGTTTTTACAATCACATTTCTGGTTCCCATTACATCATTCTTCACACTTCCCTGGGTTCCCAGGCTAACAGAAACTACATTTACATTCTTAACATCTCCTTTTGTTATCTTGCAGCTGATCATGAAGCAGAGCAATAAAAATCCATTTGCATGTTTAAATCTAGCAATTTAACTCTTGGTTAAAACAATAGAAAGAATGTCTTCACCTAGACAGGCTGGAGCCAACTTTAAAGATCAAAGACAGTCATAAAATGCTTGACTTAGCTTCCTTACAGCAGTTTTTCCATTTAAGACAACAAGCCTGTGGTTCACATTAATATTTACAAATGATAGGATTATCTATACAATTTTATCTGGCTAGTCTGGCAGCCTTCACACATATCTTCACAGACAACATCAGATTCTTAGTTTTCACTTTGTATATTGATTATACATCTTTTCTTTTCCACTGCTTGTTTATTAGATTTACAAAATAGGTTCAATAGAATATGGACAAATAATAACAATTTTCATTTGACTAGAACAAGGATATTTGTCCATCTACCTACATAACTGAATAAACTACTTTAAACAAGGCATCTTTATTCATCGCTCAGGGAAGGTATCAGAGAGAGAATCTTGTAGATATGCTAGCTAAAATGATTTATCTGGACTAATCCTCTGTTTCTTGTTAGTCCTGCCACCCTCTGGGTCACAGGTGGTATACCAGATTTGACTGAAACCTTTTGAATTACCTCTGTTCACAAGAAAAGGCAGAAGGGTATAATTCCTACCAAGCTTTAATCATCAGCTGTTAAGTGAATCCCGGTGATAGGTCCAGCAGACACTGTCTTGAAAGGGGAAGCCAAAAATTCCATTAAGTCAGAAGTGAAACTAACTTCCCCAAAGTGGCCAACATCCCAGAAAGCCCGCTAGAAGCATGCAGAGGAAGGGAGAAGCCTAAAATATCACAAAGCAAAAGATCCCCCCAAGACCAGTGCTGAGGAAAGGGAGTTTCAGAGCACTTTCCTTATGGATAGATGGATAGCCCCCCCAATATACTCACTCACTCACACACACACACACACACACACACACACACACACACACACACACACACACACACACACACACACACACACACACACCCGGCTGGTAGACAAACCCTGGCCTGCACCAGAGCTCTCTTGTTACATTCAAATCAGAAGCAGTACTGCATGTGAATGAAAGGGGTACTTGTCAACTCTGCCAAGCTCCACTGAACTGTTCCAAGTAGAGAGCACTCGGGAATTGTCCAGAAATTCTCAAGAAACTAGAGAATCCAGACACAAATAGAATCTAGCCGAGGATGTAAAGAAGCCCAATCAGCCCAAGAGTATGGTCTTCATCTTCAGGAAGAGCAGAAGCTTAAATAGCGAGGTAGCTGTGCCTGCAGTGAGGACATAACCTGCCTTCTAGCACAGAAAGTATCTAAAAGGAAATGACAAGCCTTGTCCAAACAACTTAGTCCTGTTAAAAGGAGCATCTATCACCAGCCAAACCATACTCCAGTGACACAAAGCCAAGGTAATCAATATGTTCTCAGCATCTAACACAGACACCGACACCACATAGCAGCTAAAATGTGCTTCAACCAGTAAGTCAAAAGCTAGGATGAAGGTAAGGCTCTCCCTAATACTGCAGGCAGGAAGTAAATTGAATGCAGTCTAGACAACCTTATCAAGAAGTAAGTGCACATTTGAGAGCCCTAAGCCCCAGTGTGACACAGGAGAAAACGTTTTCTACCCATTCTGTCTTCTCTCGACCCACCCTGTCCACCAGCAAGGAAGGAAGAAGCAGCATGGAAGGCCTCCCAAGACCACGTTAAAGTCAGCCTTCCGATGTTTAGAAAGAACACTAGGGATGGGAACATGGCCAAGATGAGCACAGAGTAGCAGGAGTTTCTATCACCTCCACTAAGACAATTTCTACAACCTGGAATTGTGTCTTCCAACCTTAGATCTGGAATATTTTTTTCATCAAACCTAAGATAAACTTCTACGACAACAATATAAAAAAAATATATATTTGAAGAAGGCAGATTTTCCAGTCAGACATTCATGTGGAAATATTCTTCTCATCTGAAAATACCATCATGAGCGTTTCAAAAACAAGCAGTCAATATTCTATCTTTAAAAAATAAATCCAGACTTTAATGACCAACTTACAGGACTTACCTACTAAAATTGACAAAATGGACAACTTTAAAGAAAGAAGCTCCAAACAAATGGATCTACTTCATGAAGACCTGCAACAACAAAAATCTCTGATTACTGGTACAGAGGAAACTCTCAATGACATGGATGGCAGAATAAAAGAAAATGAAAACAATTTTGAATTCGTTCTTAAACAAAACACTTTACTTCAAAACAAGCTTGATGATCTGGAAAACAGGTCCCGTTGCAACAATATAAGAATTTTTGGACTACCTGAAAATATTGAGGGCAACAATATGACCACTTTTTTAACATCTTGGTTACCAAAAACACGATCTACCAGAAGCCCTATCATTTGGCACAGAAAGAGCTTCTTTTTTCCAGAAGGTCCCAAAATGTTTGAAGATTTGGACTCTGTCTATGTTAAAAATCATAAAATCCTGGAAAAAAATAGAGGACATAGAATGGACAAGCCCCTCTCTCAAAAAAATGGCATCTAACACATCTTGGAAGAGTACAGATAAACAAAAAAGACTTAAAAACAAATGACTGTCATTCTGTCTTTTCACTTTATAGTACCTAAAACTAATTTCTAATAAGGATACTTTTGATTTAAAGTTATCCCAGAAGGTAAGCATACTTGTTATTACTTACTACTTAAAATAAAAGGGAAAGAGAGTAAAGCGGAGGAAGAAATTGTTCATGAAATAAATATTAACATCTCTAAGTTATTATGTTAACCATTTAAAAATAATTAACTAGAATAATAATTCCTTATTTTGAAATATAAAATGAATCTTTATGAACACTTCTTAACGTGTTGCACTATTCTTAAATGAAAAGTCTATTACTAGGAGCTACTGCATTGTATGTGTAGACAAGTAATGTCCATTTTCTTGTCTTTTTTTTTTGTTCTCCATCCCTCCTAAGCCGTACGGTGTTTAATCTAATGTTAATATTGAATGTGCTTATTAAGTACTTAATGGTTACCTTCCTCTTGAAGGTAAATATGTTATTAAATGATTGGTGGCTTTGTTTGATGGAAAAAAAAGGAAATGGAGGCTTTTGTTTACTTATGGAACTGTTTATGCTATTTATTGATTTGGGTTTGTACGCCTGAAATCATACTTGCGAACTCAACAGCTTAGCTCGCATATTACATACCTTCATATTGTACACATAGATTCACTTTAAATGAAGAAAGTATTTTTCTTTGTCGTTTTCCCACTGGAACTCCTTATAGAGACAATTTGCATCCTTATTATCTTGCGCTGAGCAGTCGCGAGCAGCATATACCTTCTCAACTCTCTGTACAAGCGCGGGAACCAAAACGATGAACTCAATGACCTTTGAACTCTGAAGTTGTAGTTGTGCGATGTGAATACAGGAAGACCAACAAGCATGAATCCTTATAACATGCTACAGGAAGATTAGGAACTGGATATTATTAAAAAAAAAAACGTGATTAAGCAGTTGTGTGACATGAATACCGCAAGACCAATGAACCAGTTTTATTATAACAAGCTACAAGAACATCTGGAACTGGATCTTATTAAAGAACTTTGCAAACAAAGAAAAGTGAGTTATATCCTACTTAATCTCAAAATGTTGCATTCCTAGAGAGCTCCAATAGTCAGTGTGTAACAATGCTTCTAAATTATATAATTAACACTTTGAACTGCTCATGTTTAAATATACTTCTGCTGTCAAATATGTAAATCTTTAATGCAAAGTCTGACATGTCATATGCATACTCAGAGCCTTTATTCTTTATAGACAATGATGGGAAAGAGAAATGAAAAAATATTATTTAAAAGTACTTACATTCAGATCTTTTCCACACTACACCTGGACATATATATTATGTCTTGAAGCAGGAAGGGGGGAGGGGAATGGAAGGGAAAGGAAAATGCTATATACTTTGAGTTCTCTGATAAATAGCTGACTCTAATAAAGACATAGTTTCTATTGCAGGTAACAAATGACCTGAGAATATATAATTAGCAACCAATTTGTATATCTGCATGATATAAACAAGTGTATTTTTTCTCTCTCCCTCTTCTTTCACTCCCTATCACCATATTTCATGCAATATTTTGATAAACTACAATATCTGAAAGTCATAACAACATAAATGTAAAAATATTCATAAAAGGCATATAATCTTTCTTTGATGTTAATTAACATGGTTTTACCAGTTTGCCTTATACAGTATAGTAACAAAGTAAGTAAGGCTTAATTTGCTTATGTATAAAGTTTATCCAAATCTTGTTATATGTTACTTTCCAGTTCATTTAAATGGAAACAGTTGTTGACAAAAACTGTGCATTAAGTATAATTGTATGTATTTACTTTAAAGCTGATAAAAGACAGAGTAAAATTTTGAGAGGGAGGGATTGATAAGGGAAGGAAGTGGAACAGGGGAAGAAAAGCAAGTGAGAGAGAGGGAGAAAAGAAAAGGCAGAAAAGTCTTTTTAATACACTTATTTAGGTGTTAAATGTATGTGTTTTTCTCAGTGATATGACCTTTTAATATCTTGACCATCAGAAGAAATATATTATACTGATTTAAAGAATTTCAAAAGATGAGATTTATAATTATACTGTTAGAGTACTCAAAGAAGTCATGCTCAAAGTTAACAGTTTTAAACTTAAGTACGGGGAGTGCCTTCTATTTGGAGTCTGCATGTCCTCCCCGCAGTTGAATGGCATTCCGAAAGACATTTGTGAATGGGTGTGCCTTCGTTGAAGGTTGGGCGTCGAGCTGGCAACTCGGCACCGTA
This sequence comes from Protopterus annectens, assembly GCF_019279795.1. Lineage (NCBI taxonomy): Eukaryota > Metazoa > Chordata > Ceratodontiformes > Protopteridae > Protopterus > Protopterus annectens. The sequence goes on along the minus strand of NC_056751.1, from coordinate 702,786,377 downwards.
AAAATCTACTGCCGATCATTAGCGGACCAGAGTTCCGCCGTGGCGACCCCTAACCAGGAAAAGCCGAAAGACAAACAACAACTTTGCATATTCACAAGTGGTTGCTGATTTACTGCTGTTGCAGCTAGGGGAGTAATCTAAGTGGCAAAGCTACTTGGATTGGGAGTTTATAACTCCCGGCTGGATATAGCATTATGCTTTAAAAACTGGCAATGTATTCTTAATTTTATTGAACATTCAGAGCTGACATCCATTATATTTAATACTTACAAACCTACCATTCAAAAAAAATTCAGAATTCACCACATCCACATTAAACCATTAATTAAGAAATGTAGATCTAATATGTTACACTTAGGAGGGGAAAATATAGAAAATGCTTTTTTTTCTGATATGACATATATTGAGCTAACTAACTTTTACATATAATATGGTTTCATTGAAAGGTATATCTATCAATATTAATGGCTTAAATAACCCAAAAAAGAGGGAGTTTATTCAGATATCTAGCTTTACATAAACCTAACATGATTTTTTACAAGAAACACATCTATTGAAAATACTAACACACTAAACACCAATAAATATATAGTCTTAGCAAGTTCAGAGCATACAAAAAAAGAGAAATAGCAATCCTTTAGAATAAATCTCTACCACAATGTAGAATTATCAGGACCTATCAAGATGATAAACGGATGGTTTGTCTGGTTGTAGTAGAAATAAATAAAACATTTTCACATTGATTAATATATATTGGATGCTGGGCATAGGTATTAGTACAATTAAACAGCATCTAAATCAGGTAGTGCTACAGTCAAAGGGTAATATCATTATTACTCCCGATTTTAACTGTATTTTAAAAGAAAACAAATCTAGTACACTAGGGAAAAGGAAGATAACCTCTCAGGCCAAACAATTAATAAACTTTATTGGCTCATATAATTTAAAATACATATATGATTTTGCTGACCCCAATATGCATTTTTTTCTAGTAGACATAATTCATATTCCAGGATAGACAGCATTTTATTCTCCAGTCAAATAATTAATGACTTAACTAAATCTAACATCATATCATGCCCGTTATCTGTCCATAACACAATAGTTTTTGATCTTTATATTAATGTTACATTTAATGTACAAATCAGAAGAATTCCTGCCTATCTTACACAACTAAAAGAGTTCAAAGAATTCTTAAATCAAGAAATTCAAAACTTTATTACAAATTCTTCACCTAACATCTTAGACATATTTACATGGGATGCTTTAAAAGCATATTTATATGGGCAAATTAATAGATGGTACTACAATAAAAGAAAAACTTGGGATAAAGGCTTAAAAGAAACACAAGATAAATTAGATCAGTTGCAACTTAATAACAAAGATATGCTCATCAAAAAGAATGTTAGGGATGAAATAAACAAATTGAACAATGAATATAGTCAAATATTACATCATACGACAATGATTTGCTTAGAAAAATATAAATTTCTTGCTTACTCATTGAATCCCAAACATCTAACTAAGCTTAAAAACAAGACAAAAAGATTGAATAAACAATCATATCAAAGAGATATACTCAGTGTTAGATATTATGAATATAAATATGCTGAAAGATAAAGCATAGAATAAAAAGTTTGCTTGAATATATGTATAGAGTTTAGCAATGTAAAATGTGCATTCATACTATATGTATAACAGACAGGCTTCTCTTCACAGCATCAAAAAGAAAAGCCTAACAAAGCAATATTGGAAAGCAAGGATTATATGATTTTCTCATGTTTGCAGAACAAATATCTATTAACAGACATCCTTTTTTATAAATTCAGCAATACGTGATGTTTTTTCCAGTAGGAACAGCTTATACAGATGTTTCCTTTCAGAATGGCATCCTCACATCAGCAAAAGTGCTTACATCACAAAAGGACAATAGAAAAGTCTAAAACAGACATTATGTGACTTCCCATAGAAGGCCAGAAAAATATACTGAGGAAATAACAACCTCTTGTGTGCGTGACTAGCTCTGTATTTAGCTATTGTAGTAATTCAGTTATGTGAGAGAAGGACAGAGAGAAGGACAGAGAGAGGTATTTTGTAGAAGTCATCATTCATATCTGTAATGAAGGAAAACTTTGTAAATATATGCTACAAATCTGACAGACTACATGTGGTTTGTTATAAAATAAGTTATCTGTAACTGTGCTTATAGCTGCAAAATATATTTCTTTATCAGTGTGCAATTTGAAAGGCTTGACAGATGGAGTCATGATGTGTCTCTGATTCAGCAGTAAACAGCACAGCAAGACTGTGTGTCTTAAGAAGACTTCAAATCCCACAGTAAGCAAGCAAGCAAGCAAGCAGAAGTAAGCAGAGAGCAGCTCAATATAATTTTTCAATGGTGATCCTTTGACAACGTTCCTAGCCTGTATCCAAAAACAGGGGGAGTGAATGGGTAATGTCACTCCTGTAAAAGCACAGTAACGTTTATGTGAAGTACTTCAGATTTCTACAGTTTTCAACAGTTTGTAGCACGTCTAAATCCGGTGAGACTGCATTGCAGGAAGGTGGAGCAGTTCCATAAATTCTCCAGAAAAGGTACAAGACGAAGTTGTAAGACTGAATCTGCCAGTTTTGCTGTACCAACTTCACAAGTGACTACAGAAACTTTTCAACCATCTACAGTAAAGCAGCTTGGTCATCTGCCTGTCTGTTGACTGGTAAGAAAATTATTCTGTGTTACATACAGTATGAATGCCATAGAGGTAATAATAATAACAGAATAAATGTATATACAGCATATTAGCAAATGTAAAACCTTATTAGGGCAAGTTAATAGTAAGGCATTTTGCAAATGGATTGCAATTTGATAGTAAGGCATTATGCAAATGGATTATAATATTTGACTGGTATCTGAAATAAAATCATGTGTGGTATAAAAATGTTTATTATGTGTACAATGTCATAAAAATACAGTGCATGACATTATCCAAAGGTTAGACTGTACAGACAAAAATTGTAAAGGTAAAGAACCAAGAAAAGTTAATATGTTGACATTATATTCAAATGTTAGACAGTTATGTTCTGTCACCAGATGTAAAAGGTTTATTTCAGAGTTGCAACAACAGTCAAATCAGTTACTGATAGAAACTCTAGTACATTTTGTTACAAAGAAATGTAATAAACTTCTAAAAGACAGACACAATGAGTTCAGGAAGCTTGGACAGGTTATACACACATCTTTTCAAAGGTGCATAGGAGTTTCAGATTCAGCAGAACAGGCTCCTGAGACATATCAAGCAGACTATAAGGAAATTCAACAGCAGTTGCAGGATAAAGAAAATAAATTAGCTCAACTGACAAAGACTGTGAATTTCCTGCATACACAGTTAATATGTGCAAAAGAAATATATTTTATAATATGTTTATGTTTTGAAAATGGTTAAGCATGCATGCTAGGATGGTAGGATCTGATGTCTAGACAAATCATTCTTAAATGTTTTACTTTCATTCAGTTAAAGCAAGACATCTATCAGTACTACAGTAAAGTAAAGCATATGAATGCCATTCATTAGCATAGTCAAAAGGTAAACAAAACTGTTCTAGTGTATTATAATATATAAATTAAATAAAAATAGATGAGTAAAAATTTAAAGTCACAAGACATGACATGCTTGTATAAAGATATACATATACAAGACAGACATGCATGTGTGTTCTTTTCATCTAGAGTACATCTGTTACAATACACAAGAATAACAAGCAGACAACAGCAAATATAAATAATATAAATATAAATGTGTTGGTTAAACTAATACCACCCTCTCAGTATTATCTATAGGACTTCCTCTCCTAAAACTTCTCTAGTTTCCTTTAAACCTATTTCTTTATACAATTTTGCTTCCCTTAGATTGCCCCCTCCTATAACCATAGATTCGACTTGTCAACGAAAATATTGCCTTCTCCCTTGGGATTAATAGAGCAAACCTCCTTACTTCCTAACCTATCTCAATATCTGGGGTCCTACTCAAAATTATAACTGTGCAACTTAATAGAATGTTATTGCAATGAGTCTCTCTGTATTTTGAATGTTTTTGATGTTACTCTATGTATTTTTTGTTCTTTGTGAATGTGGA